>NC_068363.1:77758588-77854178 GCF_020536995.1 Dreissena polymorpha | reverse complement strand
TGTCTTTATAAATAAAACTGCTCAAGCATTATACCGAGGTTCATGTGTTGTTATTTACAAGATTTTTCGGAAAGTGATTGCTATGTATACTGAAATGTCTTCTAATACTAATATTTATTGTCTTTTTTACATTTTCCGTATTCGATCCTTATAGGCGTATGCGGCTTTTCTCGGAATGAGGAATTTCTCCTGCGGCTTTTCTCGGAATGAGGAATTTCTCCACATAATACAAATAGACTATTTTTTATTGCGCATCATATACATGAAATAATGTCTAAAGGGAAGTTAATAATGTTGGTCGTATAAATGGGTTTTCCTGTGCGAAACTATATTAATTTCATGTCTTGATAAGATTTGTAATCTCCTCGGAAAATGTTCGTTCGCAAAAACATGTACAATAAAAGTATATGTAATAAAAGAGAAAGTAAAATTAGATGGTGATTTGATTTGGAAAAAAAATGGTATTACAAATACTTCTGTATGGCCCATTCAGGTATATCAATAGATTATTAAAATTCTCGGTATTTTTATATTTTGAAAAATATCAGCATAAACACTTATTGTATAGTCTTACATTTAATTACACCTAGTTATTTTGTTTAAACACATATTTTTTAAGCTGCATACTCATTAATTACGCCTCTGTATTTTTTGTGACGGTCGTTTGTTTCATTATCAAATTTAACTAATATGTATCTACTTTGTGCGTTTAACATAAATTGTCCAAATAATGCATTTCATGCAATAACATTAACGTCAAAAGGCATTATGAGAGGAGACATTATGTTTACAATCCGCCAATCTTTTAGTTATGACATGAGGTTAATTGCCTTTACAACACACTGACTTGGAACGGCAAATGCAAACCATCAGGTGTTGTAACCGGTTGAAAGGCGCGCGGAACGAACTGCACTCTTAGCAAATGATCAATTACACATCACACGAGTGCATGTTTTTTTATTTATTAACTTAATGCCAACCATCAGTTTTTCAATTTTCGTCTGGCTTAAAAAAATAAAGTTAATTCATGTATCAATTAATAACTTGTTGCAAAGATTTTACAATTCAGAATGAAATATTTCTTATTGTAGATAATGCATCTCAGATAGAAGCCGTAATGCAAACTAATATTAAAAGACGTGGCTAAATTATGGATATGAAGCCTTCGAAGGATAGGCGCCTTGAAAGATTACTTTGTTATGTATTAACCAAAGTTACTATACTCCGGCAGAAAAACATTAAGCGTTAATATCTAGCACCTGTTGGTAGGAGAATGATGTGTTTGATCTTTGTAAAGGCCGTTATTTTATTGTGCAATATTTGTTTTGTCCAACAAAACAATGAATAAAATGGCAAATAATACGCCACACTAAAAAGTTCATTTGGTTAACTAATATGATTGATATTATCAATTTATTATTACTTACTTCAAGACGAGATTATGTAGTGGAAGTTGTATTCCTACACATAGGACCTCAAACTGTTTTGTTTCTTCTGTAGACGTTCCAGCTCGTGCGATTTCAAACGTTTTCCATTGTTTGTGTATATTGTTATCAACAAAAAAAACAGTATTTGACTTTATATTCACAAAAACGATCAGCTTGATTAATTTGATTTGCTGTCTGAGAGTCGTAGTGTGTCGATATATATCGGATACCAAATGTGAAATGACACATACATACAAAACATACATGGAAAAATTATGTTTATCAGGATAAGTTCCCGTAGTATGCTTTATAACATTATGCATATTGGATACTTGGTTTCAAATCTGTAAAGGCATGTAATCATAAGGAGTTGCTTGAACGAAAACAACAATGATGTATGTTTCACACTTCTTATGCCACGCAAGAAGTTTGAGTTCGAACAATTTCATATGCTATTAGTAAATATAATGTAAATTTTTTTAGTATTTATATCTTTATATAAATTGAGAATTATCTTGTTTCTTGTTCAATGTTCAACACGCTACATAACACAACTTTGTATAATTTATATTGAATCCACCAGATATAAAGCAATGTGTCATTATACATCATACGCGCTCTAATGAGTAAAAAAGAGTTATGTACGAACTCATTGAATATACCGTCTCATTATCAGCACATATTTCACACGTTAACTTATCTCAGAAATAATGTTCAAACTACTTTGCAAATGTGTTCAATGGTTCTTAAAAAGTACTGAATACGGATATTTTATTATTTTATTATTCTGATTTTTATTTACACATTTTTGTTAATTTTATGCATAGCTCAATATAACAAGTATGCGTTGATGCAATGGCCGTGTAAAAACGTTTTCTTTGCAAAATCAATAATGACATTTTACCAAAAGTAAACAGTTTGGGCAATACATACATCTTAAAACAATTTTTGAAAAGGAAATATTTATTAAAGTCAATGAAGATTCACATCGTGCACAACCAAGCTTCGAATCCGGCCTGCTCTTCCACCAACAGTATTTCGGCCTTGCTTTGTAATCGGTTAATGATTATGTTGAGCATTATTTGGCAAGGATTGCTGATAATGCGGTCATTCTTACAAAACGTGAAGATGCCTTTTTTGTTATTAGAAAACCGACAAGAGACAATGGGCCTGTTCTTCCTCTTCCATATCTTCTGGTACAGAGCATACATTTAAATACATATGTGCTCTAACATTGAGTTGGTGACTAACTTTTTATGTCACTATTAAACTTTATATTGCTATTAAGAATGTGTTTTAAAGTTTAACCGTGGTGTGTGTAATGTACACAAGATAAAACATGATGTCTTAGCGGATATGATTTCTGGATATGAATTAATTGCAGTGATATGCAAATCTAAATAAAATTAAGATTACACAATATATGTTTCAAAAAAAGATTTGTACACTGTCTATATAAATAATTAATATTAACAAAGTATTTTATCTATATCTTAGACAAGGACTTCCTCAGCCAGTATTGATTATTTTCGACTCATACTATTATTCATGTCCCAATGTTCGAATAAATTTCGAATTAATTAAGGCGGTTCTCATGAGGCTCCATAGCCTAAAAAGGACATCTAGTATACATATTTACTAAGAACAAATCATATAACTTCAGTTTCATTGCACAAAATCATTGTATGTGCAATCTATTCATAGCTCATTTTGCTTTTCACTTTCTAAATTATCATAGATATGTCCTGACATAATGTAAAGTACCATTATGTTTGAACGTAACATGTGCACGTTACAATAAGTATACTTATGTGTAAAAACTGTCTTATGTGTAAAAACTAGTAACACGGGTTTTCATAAATATATTTTTAAGTTGAATGAAAGCGATTATTATACTTTATTAGAAATTACTATTTGACGCGCATTTGATTTTAAATACAAAATCTCCATGCGCGAATTAATTGTTACGTTACGTTCCACATGTTCGTGCGGTTCAGTAAAACATATAAATATCTCAGACAGCATTCCAGTTACAGTTTGTCTACGCGTTTATTCCGAGAATAGCCGAGAATAGCCAAGAATATTATGACAACATGTCCCAATGTTGCATTTTGCACTTCTCACATAGGCTTTTACTGTTTATTGTCATACTACACACCCCATCGACCTAATTTGATTCCGATCTGTAGTGCTGATGTATTGAACCTTTGACTGTAATTATAGGATTTCGTTTGTTTTCTGTATAACTTTTTTGCACAGGTTCTGAATATGCTTGGAAAAAGACTTAAGCACAGTTGTTAGCGTGAAATTGATTATACATTAATTCCAGCCATGTTTGAGTTCGTATCGGTCAATTCTAGTCTTCAGTTAAAATGTCAACTCTTACTTTAACTTTTCTTTGATTACATTATTTCTTTAAACTGTGCATGTATGAAATTAGAAATGTATGATGAATTTGTTTTAGTAATGTAATGAATTATAGTTCATATAGTACTATTTAAGGTTAAATTCATTTATTTATATAAGGAGTTAATGCACATGTAACTTTTTTTCACAGTAATGATGCAAATGCAATTTGAATCATGTATACAAATCAGTACTTGATTTACACATACGTTTTGCAATAATGTTTATAGATGTTACTTATTATCAAAGTATTGCATAGCAGTAGTATTTTAAATATTTTGCAAAACAAATTAAGTACACAGAGTCATATAAATGTAATTGTACTTTACATTTTACCACAAAAGTACTTGTAGACCATGATCCGACATAATAATGAAATGTCGATGTATAATACATAATCAAAAATAGATTTGTTTATTATTATATATTTTTCGATTACATTTACATATTTTATGTAATAGATGATTTGTGTTTGTAGCTGTTTATCTTCCTTGTGATGATTAACTTAGATGTATGGATGAAAGACATCCATGTAATCATAAAATTAATGCAAATCAAATCACAATAAAATTATCAGAAATACAGTATATTGACCGGCTAGAGAGAAAATATATATATAGGATTATATCTCTCATAAAACGTGTAAACTTTCTTTGTGTCGACTACAAGGTTCTAATCTCGTTTAGAAATGTAGTTAGCGAAATTCAATTTTAGTTTAGTTGTATATATTCCTTTGCAAACAGAATTTGCTAGCTTACTTTTAATAACCATCGTTAGTAGTTTGTCTTGGTAATGATTTTTTAAGGCTTATACATAAAAAACTTTACGACTAGAGATGATTGATGTGTTGTAACACCTAACAATGTGAACTTCTTTTTTAAGGCCATCCTGATTAAACTTCGATTAATATCATTTCTATAAAAGTCTATGAAAATCAGGGGAAAATTACCAAGTTAAATTAAATTAAATATCTCTAACTGTTTTTATAATGCTGCTGACTGGCTTGATATTCAGTTAACCTAATCAGAGAATCTCGAAAAAGTTTCTCAGAGGGTTATTTTCAATTATTTTATATATTTTAAAGCACACGTCTATGAAACTTAATGTTAACTTATGCTATTCAGAGTTGTTCATACGATGTGTTCCATCTTAAAATCTAAGGGGTTCCTTATATATTCAGTCCTGCACTCAACTTTGCTTCTATTAGATTTTTATCCATGTATTGTTTTATACACACGTATTTCAAGTGTTTGTATGATGTGTAATTCTGTCGAATGGGTGAAAGATTATATAGATATAGGTCGACTGAACAATATATATTATAATTTATGCAAGTATCTTTGGGTGATCATTTCTTTTTCAAAACGAACAAAATCATGGTAACTAAATTTATTACAAGCTATTGGTCTAAGAAAGCAGCCACGAAGGCTAAGACCGCACGCTCCACTGACGTGACGAAGCGGATGCAAAGGTTCGAATCAGAAGCAATCTACATCAAATAAATATTTTCATTTGATTTGCCTTTCAAGCAGATGCACCACGACAGCTTTGTATCGGATAAGTATTGTCGTATACCAGAAACCACAGTTTAACATTTATTTGTGAAGGTAATTCTTATTATCCCCCGCCATAGGTGGAGGGATATTGTTTTGGCGTTGTCCGTCCGTCTTTCCGTCCGTCTTTTCGTCCGTCCTTTCGTCCGTCCGGCACTTTTGTGTCATGAGCCATATCTTGGAAGTGCTTTGGCGGATTTCAATGATTCTTGGTAAGAGTATATATATGGATAAGAGGATGATGCACGCCTAATGGCATTGTACACCATTTGTTTATAACAGAGTTATGGCCCTTTGTATCTTGGAAAAATGCTTGTTTGTGTCCGGAGCCATATCTTGGAAGTGCTTTGGCGGATTTCATTGAAGCTTGGTATGAGTATATATATGGATAAAAGGATGATGCACGCCAAATGGCATTGTACACCATTGGATAATAAAGGAGTTATGGCCCTTTGTATCTTGAAAAAAATGCTTTTTTGAGTGTCAAATATAACACTTTTGTGTCCAGAAGCATATTGGCGGGGGATATCAATTCAACGAATTTTCTTGTTTAATATTAGATTTCACATAAAGTTACATACATTGGCTCTCATTATTCAGTAAATTTGTAATCGATTAACACGTGCTTGATTTTCTTGATAATGTCATGACTGTCGGTATTGTTTTTTAAAAGACTGTTACAAATATAGTGAGGCCTCTTTTTGCACAAACGAACGTTTTGTTAAACCAAATACATATAAAAACCCAATTACCAATCATGAACAATTGATATTTCAAAAAATATTAAACAAATAAATTTCTTTAAAATATAATTTCTTTTATTTGAAGTAGCGAATACATGTCTCCGGTAAAGAAAAGGTTTAAATCTCGTATAAATCATTAGAAACAAGCAGACGACAATAAACCATGCGTGAAAGCGATTTCAGTGGTGACTGTCTGACGTCACGAATACGGTATATATGCTCGTGCTCCACGTATCTCGTTCTTTTTGCGAAATAGCTTTGACTGAGAAACTTGTATTTACACATCCATAAAACTTAAATCTACAATGTCGGGTAGAGGTCGTAACGTGCGAAGACGAGTGGGGCAAGCGGTCGCGAAACAGACAGAGAAAGGGGCGGAGGACGCGGGCGGCAGTTGATCCGGCCCCGGCGAAAGTACAAAGGACCAGATGGCGTAGAAGGAATGCGGCGGAAACGGCGCCGTTACCAGAGACGGCATCAGCTCCTGTTCAGAGACCAAAGCCAGAGGTGGTACTCGCAGCAGCGCCACCTGCAAAAACGTAAACGCGCAGACGATAACGCCGCAAATGGTGAGGTTGATATTTCTGTGATATTCTCCGCACAGCCGATGGGCTACCACGTGGTCACAACGTGGGTAAGCACGAGGCACAAGCGAGTAATGAAACACGACATCTTACGTAAGTCAAGTCTGTCTAGAATGGATAATATTCAAAGAATTTATATATTGCCTATACAAACTAATGATGATGTATCAATTTACGTGTCCGCGTCGCTTACACAGCGACACGTATTAGTTGTGGCGAATATGTTAAAGTGATATTATGGGCTTTTTCACTGTTAAATTGAGCTGAAAGGAATTAACAGGTCAAAAGATTTAGTTAAAATGTGGTTACTGACCGATTGTCTGAAGCTCGTCTTGCTTCTAGTTATTTATAAAAATATATTTTATATTCGATATTTTACATGACTGGTGAGTCCTGTAAGCCGAATTGATCCGTAAAACAAAACGTTGTCTTTTGTGTCGCACGATAGAATCTGCACTAAAACTAAATTTGTTGTCGCATCGTGCTTGTATGGTCGGTTGTCGCATCGTGCTTGTATGGTCGGTTGTCGCATCGTGCTTGTATGGTCGGTTGTCGCATCGTGCTTGTATGGTCGGTTGTCGCATCGTGCTTGTATGGTCGGTTGTCGCATCGTGCATGCATGGTCGGTTGTCGCATCGTGCTTGTATGGTCGGTTGTCGCATCGTGCTTGCATGGTCGGTTGTCGCATCGTGCTTGTATGGTCGGTTGTCGCATCGTGCTTGTATGGTCGGTTGTCGCATCGTGCTTGTATGGTCGGTTGTCGCATCGTGCATGCATGGTCGGTTGTCGCATCGTGCTTGCATGGTCGGTTGTCGCATCGTGCATGCATGGTCGGTTGTCGCATCGTGCTTGCATGGTCGGTTGTCGCATCGTGCTTGCATGGTCGGTTGTCAAACGTGAGTACGGTTGGTATTCGGATGCGTTGTTTTTCTCTTTCTGTGTTGTATTGTTTTAGTATGTTGATGCTGCATTGGCAGATATAAGTGTATATGAAGTGAAAACACCAAAAATAAACAACGGTTGCAATAGACACCTATAGACTGCTAGATGCCCATAATATCGCTTTAATCTTGCATTATTACTTAAATCCGCCCGAGTTTATATTTCTCACTACAATTCAGTTATCTCAACTGACCAGAATTGATCAGTATTCGTCAGTCACATTCTAAAGCTTAACTCTTCCCTACTGATTTTCGAAAAATTGTGCCAAAAATGCCAAAAGCATCAAAAATATGAAACCTAATCATGGTCATAATGGAATCCTCCAGACTATTATTAACATGTGACTTATGCATGTTGGGTAACGTGAGCGCCAATTTCACGTGATGTCCGATTCCGCGCAATTCAAAACAAAGAAGAACTACTAAACAACACAATCAGTGTGTTTGTTTTTGTATCTAAATCCATTTATGTTAAGACTTTGTACGTTTAAAGACATACTTTAATTTTTTTTTCCTGTATACTAGCAACGTCTTTATATTTATAACATATACGATATCAATAAGAAACAAACATGGCTGGGTGTGTAAAAAATGCATTACAACTGGAAATACACGACACACTATACACGTGCTTAAATAATCAAGTCAATGACGTGTACAAATAAATATGTATTCGCTCATGAATTAAACGTTAACGGACATTTTTATATTGACAGGGTTAAATAAATCATAGCAGACGATAACAAAAAGTGAATCGGTAGAGATTTAAAGCTGAAATTTAAACTACGTGAAAACAAGCGGTCGATAGTAAAGTTAACATGGGGCGGGTTATACGAGTATTGAAAATGTAGTCATAAAGCAGGCGGAGTGTTTTTACGAATTAAATCGGCACTATAAAATAACATAATGTGAACATGATTTAAACGAAATGTGCATGTGTAACACTGGTAATGGCATTATTATTCATCATTTATCATTCATGCAAATGGCGTTGTAAACAATGATGCAATGGTCACGTGGTTGGAGCGTTTTCGGAGACTGGGCCCGTTTGCGGACACGGCAGCAACTCCAATGCCAGCTTACCTATGGCATGTTTTCAATATAGAGCTAAATAATATGTACTCGCAGACATTTCTAAAAACACGCAATAAGCATATATACGGCGATATGTTCATTTAATAAATTCAGGGAGTTGTATAGGTTAGCTGTAGTATGGCCAGCTCTCGGGGTTGTCATTTTATCATAGGATTAACTTATGGTACTGCATTTCGGACATATTTTGTGTAAGCGAAATACTTCAGGGCGGTCAGAGGCAAAGACATGTCGTATATAAGAGCCCCATATATCAATTTTTATGTTATGTTCGATTCTGCCTATGGGCGCTCATGATAAGCTTGAATCTGTATTGGCCAAGAATATCTCCAAGTTGGAATTTATTATCGTTTATTCAGAATCAGCGAATTAGAATCTATTAAATATATTTAAAGGGCATTTCCGGCGAGCATAATAGTATCGAAAAACACCAGGTTTTAAATAAATGATGGCGTTCACTTATCTGACGTCGGACTCGAAATATATATTTAGATTCGTTGCGCGAGTGTTTATTAAAATTATTTTTAAACATGTCATAGAATTTAAGGGAAAATAAATCATTTTATTTTTGTGGCGGAAATTCTATGTCTTGAAGGTGATCGGAACCATTAAAATTATAAACAGGTAACTATATATCGATGTACATACGTCCGGGGGAGGTAAACATAGCATTTTGTTGTCACCTATCACGTAGTGCTCGTATGTGTGAGGATGGCAGGAATGCTTTCGGGATAGTATGGGTGTTCTAGTACACGCTCGATGGCACGGCGTGCTTAGGCGTACCTGGAGTAGCTCTTTTTGGCTTGAATACCTGCGGTTGTTTTGTTTTTGTTTTTTTTATCGAGTGCACCGGGATTGTCTCCCATATGGCCATCGCCCCCAGAAAGACGTGTTAGTTGGTTACGGGGGATAGTGCAAGATACAGGAGACACCCCGTTCCAGAGGTGACCCTGGGTCTTTTAGTGCCCGGTGTATAGCACCTAGTACACTGCACCTCGGTTTAACGTCTCATGCGAAAGACGAATTAGTAGGTTAGGTGCAGCGGGGGATCGAACCAGCGATCTCTGGATTGTGAAGCCAGTGTGTTACCACTAGACCACGGATCCGCTACAAATACCTGCGGTACGGCGTACCGAGGATTTATTTGGCCGGTTGCGGATGGCCTTAGCGATTGCGCATGTATGTTATGTTGCACGGTACGGCGTACCGAGGATTTATTTGGCCGGTTGCGGATGGCCTTAGCGATTGCGCATGTATGTTATGTTGCACGGTACGGCGTACCGAGAATTTATTTGGCCGTTTGCGGATGGCCTTAGCGATTGCGCATGTATGTTATGTTGCACGGTACGGCGTACCGAGAATTTATTTGACCGGTTGCGGATTGCCTTAGCGATTGTGCATGTATAATATCTATTTCCGAACCACCAAATTGATTGTTGAAATAGGAATTGCATACATTTGCGAAATAGCATAAAATGGTGTGGATTGTCTGTTGGCGATTATTGCATAAACGAGAAGCTAAATTAATAGTGCAACTGGGGTTGGGGCTATCTTTAGGGCAGTACTTTCGGTCGCCTCCGCGAGATGACTCAGTTATAGTGCTAGTCTATAGCTGAGGTTTATTTACTCTAGTGCTAGTCTGGTGTAAATTATATTCCGCCATTTGGCCATTTAATTCCAATTATAGTTTTGCATTGTTCCTCTCATTTGTTTTCTATTGTTCAAATATAGAATATAAAATGTGTTTCCGTAAAGTATCACATTAAAACATTATAACAAATATGAACTGACAAAGCTGGCTTTTCTTGTAATTATTCATCAGCACTTGTTCTTGTTAATAAATTCGCGTAGAAAAAGTGGATTTCGTCAAAAGATCAGGGATCAATTTGATAAGTTGGCTATTGTAATTGAACGTGCATGACATAGACAAACGGTAAAAGAAGGCCACACTTTGTAATCCGAATAACTCTAACTGGATGAATGAATCAAATCTTGGTTAACGAATGGGGTACTGAGCTACTTTCTGAAATAAATACTGGTATGAAATTTATAGAAAAAATCAGAATGCATAATTATATCGAACGGTTACGACGTTTTGTTAGAAATAACAACACGTTTTTACAAGAAGAAATACTTGCTAAGCCTCACCATATAATAAGTTCAGTTGATGTGTAAGCATTCAATATATATTTCACAAATTTAGTGTGGCCTTTTCGAACAGGTTTATATAGGATTTTCCCCACAGTTATTAGCCCTATGTTAAAAAAGGGTTAACAGGTATATTAGGTTGATCAAACAATTAAATAGGTCAGGAACCTGATATATTGTGGTTTCTTATGTTCTTTTTTTTAAAACTAAACAATGGGAAGGGGACTTGAGTTTATCTCTTTAATAATGTTGCTGATAGAAATGAATTATTGGAAATCAAAACAATGAGCATTGCTTTTTTGAAAACGTTATACGGTTTAATATGAAACATTCGTTAGCCATTCTCGCTGTCTTTTTTTTTCAATAATTCAAATCTATCTGCAACATTATGAAAGCAATATACCCCAGTCCCTCATTATTTGAATATGTTTTCACGTATAGTATTATTGATAGCGATAACGTTAATCCTACATCAAAGCTGATAAAATACTTTCAACCACATTCGTTGGGAAAAAAGAACACAATAATGTCACCGATAATACCACAACAGACAACATGTTTCTAAAAAAAAGCTTATCTTAATTGTATTTGCGATGTGACATTATTATAAAACCAATTACACATACTTGTGTGTACGTGATCAGTCGCATTTCTTGTCTTTTAATTTCAACCTATTCCGGGTATGATTGAAAGTGCATCCACCCTCGATTAAAACTATTTTAAAACCCACATTGAACGCGTCATTTTTGTACCTTGATGAACCTTACATGAAAGTGGGTTTAACAAGTTGAACCACTACAATACGAATAACCTTAGTGATATTTTTAAATAACGTTTAATATTATTCTGAAAAGGAAATATTAATTAAATACCATCTGGAATAGAAAAATCAAGATGCGTTAAATCGTTACAAAAGTCCAAACAAACAATCACATTTTGCAATCGTATATCGTTTCTGTAGTAGCAGTAGTTGTTGTTGTAGTAGTAGTATAATTAGTTGATTTTTCAAAGTCTTTTAATAACATCTGTTGCCAAGTATATTTCACAATGTACCCTTTAGACAGTTTTTTCTTAATCGACTTGGCATCGTGAAACAAGTGACAAAAAACGCTTCCGACCCCACGAAACAACTAATCACCGTAATATTGTTGTTTAATACGTGCGCATCTTTAAGTGAATAAATAAGTAACAAATTATTGGAGCTATTGCGTGAGCGGTTCCAGTGTGAATATATACTTATATTTCAAAATAATGTGTATCACGCAATATAAAATGTGTATGTCTACATTTATTTGCTTTCACATAAGAGTTTTTGTAAATCTGTACTGCATAGCGGTTATAATCAACATTGTAAAGTGATGATAAAAAGTCGTAGCATTTTAATTTTACAACGGAAATGTATGTCATCGCATTTGGAAGATTTCTTTAGTATACAACCATGCAAGGAGAAGTATTCCAAAATTTAACTTGTAACTTGTATCAAATGACGTAGAATGTGTTTTTTTTCGAACGCGTACACACACCTTTTAAAAACGTAATGCTACAGTCCGTTGGATCAATCTGAATATTTATGTGATGTGGAAGAATCCTTCTGTGCTTGCGGTTTGGTTTATTTAAAAGCTTAACTTTGACTGCCTGTGCATTATATAACATACAGCTTACACAATGATTTTTTCGTCTGAGGACTTACAAGCACGAATGCTAGCGACTGGGGCTGAGAAGAATTAAAACCATTCTGACTCAGAGTATTTATTTTGCAATAAGCGGAAATAAACGTGGACAAATAACGTCATGATCATTATAATCAACAAAAACAATCAATACAACTTCAACATTTGGAAAATTTGTCAAACATATTGTAAAAAGCAATTAAATAGGCGATTGTTATGAGCAACACAACGAAATTGAGTGAACCTTTTGCTTTTGTCAATAAGTTGGCCTTAATAAGCGTAATTGATGACGGTCTTCAGAGAGAACACTGCTGAGAAATGATGAATACATAAACTGTGGCACAATTAGTCCATTTGTCATCCATGAAAGTCTCTTCTGAAATACAATTATGTCTCACGTATATTCTTTCACGGTTAAAATACATATTGTAATAAGTATTGTCGCTTACAAAAACTGATGTCTTCTGCGATTAAGGACACACTTACTGTTTTGGACGATATTCGTTGTGGAGGATGAAGACAGGGCTTCAAGCAAACGTGAGTAACTATTGATATATAGCGCAAGAGATTTATACACACTTTACGTGCATGTGATGAGCTGAATCTTCTGTATTATGGACTCTGGACCGTCAAGTAAGCTGGCGATTTTATTCAACTTAGTCCTATTCGAATTTCCATTTTCTTCAAACATCGGAATAGCATAGCTATCCACTGAATGGTAAAGCGGAGAGCGCCTTTTGACAGGCATCGATAACCAATCCTTATCTGGGTTACACATGAGCGCCATCTCGCTTGGTATAAAAACACAGCTCTATAGCGTTTCAAATGCCTCTTTGTACGGATAATGTGATGGCTGTATGGATAAACCGTTAAAAAATGAATTTACAATGTGAGTACTGGTGATTTATCGTATATAATATAATAATATATAATATAATATAATATAATATAATATAATATAATATAATATAATATAATATAATATAATATAATATAATATAATATAATATAATATAATTAATTTAATTTAAATCAATATAATAATATAATACGCTTTGTTTCAGTCCATGGAGTTTCCGAAATCCACTAAAACGTAGTCCAACGAAAAGGGATTTGTTTTCTTGTAACGTTGGTATAAGTGTTTGCATTTACATTTTAAAAAGGTTGTATGAATGTTATACTTTCAAACGACTATTTTAATTCATATTGACAACAATAATTTTGATTTAAACTAATTGACATCAATTTAAGACATAACTTAACTAAAGGCGAAATCCGAGATATCGGCTCTAAAGTGGATGAATATGAATTATCTGTGCACAGAGGTAGTACAAATTTATATCGCGTATAAAGTGCATTAAATACCTTAAATATATCGATAGCTTTGTTTCTGGCGCCGAAGCACACGACGCTGAAGCCATGTTAGAAAAAGATCTGTTGATGTTTGATGAGTTTTTCATCCAGAAACAAATCAAAGTGTTTGGTGCGCCACTCCTCTTGGCGGTTGGGACCATAGGAAACCTCATTTCCTTTTACATCCTGTTCAAGAACACACGTAAAGCGTCCACCTACACGTATCTCAGCGTACTGGCCATAATGGATATACTGGTACTTTATGTTGGCCTGCTAAGAGTGTGGTTAGTTCAACTGGGAATAATCGTCGAGGACTTAAACAGTGTGATGTGCAAGCTGGTTACATTTCTTGGGTTCTTTTGCAGCGATGTGTCCGTTTGGCTCATTGTCATCGTCACCGTTGAAAGGACTATAGTGGTCGCTTTGCCATTGAAAGCGCCCAGTGTTTGTAACTCGAAGTACGCAAAGCTTGGAATAACGAGCGTGATCTCTATATTTGTCTTATTAAATCTGCATTTTTTGTGGTCCATGGATCTTCATTATACGGTAAAAAATACAACGGTGACACCAGAGTGCAAAGCGATAGAGGGCTACACATATTTAGTGGAAATCATTTGGCCATGGGTGGACGCAGCCTTTTACTCATTTACACCGTTTGTGATAATATTCGTGCTTAATATTATAATTATTAAGAATGTGATTAACGCTAAGAACGCAAGACTCGTTTTACGTCAGCAATGTACGTTATCAAGAACATACGCAGTGAAAACGCAGACCCACGAGCACGGCGAGATGAGCAGACGAATAACCTGCATGTTGCTCGCAGTCTCGTTTACATTTCTTATTACTGTTTTGCCCATGAATATCTTGATTATTCGAAACTCATTGGTCGACAACACAGAGACGCTCAAAGGTTTAATTCGACAGAGGCTACTTATGACCGTCGCGGAAATGCTCATGTACACGAATCACAGCATCAATTTCTTTCTGTACTGCGCTACGGGCAAAAAATTCCGAGGGCAGTTTCGTGCCCTAGCTTGCTCGTGCTGTCGCAAACCCGCTGGGGCTCCGGCTGCGCAGGAATATGTCACAACGATCGTTCAATGGCAGTATGCCGCTTGTGAAAATGAACTCATCAAGAACCGATTACGTGAACTGTGAACATTTCTTTGATAAAGGCGTGCAACTGTAGGCCGCAACTTTAAACAGTGATTTTCGTTTTGGTATGTTTCATGTTATTTGTTTCTCATCTATGTTAATGTTTTTGACGCTTTTTGCGTTTGTAATATTGTAATAAGGAAATATTTATATTTATATTGACCGTGCCATGTTGCTGAAGTGTATATCGTTCGACCAAGCGTTAATTTATTAGACTTATACTTAAATATAAATCTTGCGCATCGAACGCCTACAAATATACAAAACAAATTAAATACGTGTATTAAATGCACATTTTTTAATAAAATACGAAAACGTATATTAATATTATAACCGACGCATTTTCAATACATAAAATAAGTAACGGTTGACACTCTACACAAATTAAAACACACCCGACAGAAAACGATTCTAATTTATAATCCGTATAATACTTGGATAAATAACGGACGCCTTTCCTAAGTGTTAAAACTTTCGTAAGAATAAATACGCATAATATATAATATATGGACCATACAATAAATCGTTAATATATTCGAATGGAGTGATATTTTATTTGCAAAGGCAAAACATTTCACGAATCTAAACGTTTTGTTAAGAAACGTGTTTTATATTGTGTGTCTATCTGCCTATCATCTTTCTATCTATCTATCTATCTATCTATCTATCTATCTATCTATCTATCTATCTATCTATCTATCTATCTATCTATCTATCTATCTATCTATCTATCTATCTATCTATCTATCTATCTATCTATCCATCCATCTATCCATCTATCCATCTATCCATCTATCCATCCATCCATCACTCCATCACTCCATCCATCCATCCATCCATCCATCCATCCATCCATCCATCCATCCATCCATCTACAGGATGTCATTTAAATACAAGGCAGACATATTAAGATTAACCAATACGTCAACAAAGCAAGAACAGTAATTAAAGGCAAAATCATGATATTGACGTACCCTTTATTTTTAACTTTTACAATTTACTGTGATATGTCGAATGCTAGCATGTGTTGGTTGGTAATGGGAAGACTATCAGCTGAAGTAATATCATTCCAGCTCTGTCGGTGGGTTACGTGAATCACTTAAGTAAACGATAACTTCATTTAATGGAGAATATTTAACTGCCTTCATAAAATAATTACCTTAAGGCGCAAATGCGATAACAAGTGAAATCGGCATATGTGTAAGCAACAATCCTAACGGAAATTTGACACAGAGTCAAAACAAATTGTTAAACGACTTTCAATTGCCTCATCTTTGAAACACAGTTTCATGTCACGTACGGTACGAATTAATAACATACTTAAATAGAACACAACTATGTAGACCCGATATAGGTCATTGTATTTTTATAAATGTATTACACTTACATATTTATTTCGTTGATTACTTTTTTATTAAAACACTCAAAATAAAGGTCTATATCATTACTTTTTTTACAAATTTGTCACACCCTTACAATCATAAACAACGATGCTTAATACCATCTAAATTAATATATCAATGTCGTATGAATTTCTAAATCAAAATCATGAAGGCATGAATGTAAGATGCGTGTCTTTTCTTTGGGTTGCGTTCAATAAGTAAAGTACATTTAAGGATATGTGAAATAGCAAGAACTTACTTTTGGACAATATAGGAATAAAGCTAGTCATCTATACATCATTTTATATAAATAGACTTGCGTTATCGAGGAAAATGTATTATTCAAACTTGTACATTAGCATTTGTTCTTAATAACATTAAATAATGTCTGAGTTATCGTTTTTATCTACCAGAACATCAATCCAACAGACGATAGCCGCAACTTTTGGGAACATGCCAAGTTATGAACGACTTCAATGCAACAGTAGCTAATGCCTGTTAAGATTAAGTATTGTCTGATTATTGTTTGTGTATCGGTCAGAAATAAATAAGTGAATGCCAAGTTCCGAGGTCAATAACTACTGTCATATAGGAATTATCATTGTATAGATAGAGAGAGAGATGTTGTGCAAAATAAACACATATAGAACGGAAATCATTTTGAGTCTTATATGACCTGGAATGCTAGTTAAAAAAATTAACGCCTGCTTAAGCTCATAATAGACGTTGATTTGTAATCAAGTTATTGATGTTACTTTTTAATCGTCAAGAAAATATTTTGCTCCAATATTTTGCACACGTTAAAAAATATAATCATCGCTGTTAAAATTAACAGTATTAGGATCTTAAGTTAAACGACTGTCCGTGAAAGTTTCAAGCAAATGTTTATATATTAATATATAAAGATATGAACTTTGTTTTATCATACTGTTGCAATTATTTGGAAACTCCAGCACTATCCAGTACTTCTAGTAGTTATATAATGATATAAATGGACGCTTTCAAATTTGTCAATCATGTTGAAATAAACTAGTAATATAAGCGAATTATTGCTCGCCTTCAGATATCATGTGAGTTTAAATATTTGACACAAAAGATCGCGTGTATGTTTGTTCGTGATCTTTAAACGATCACGTGGAACTTCCGATGATTATGGATGAAATGATGCAGAGGCTTTAAGAATGTTCGTGGCGAAACCGAATCCGTACATAGCGTTCTTTTTGCAATCGACGAAGAGAGAGTATCATGCTTATAGTACGCCTCATACACATGTGGTACTGGTGTATAAACGGAATAATCTTTGTTATGTATGGAATCAATAAACGCTTATATTGTCAAGTCTGAGGGCATTATCTCAAAAGCATTAACAACGGAAACCATGTGGGGGAAGAGCTGTACTACCAATAACAGATGCTGTATCTAATTGCTATCGATGGAGTAGTAATTTTCTAAACAAGATACTAGTAGCTCTGTCCTCGTAACCACGGTGTTGGCAAAGCTAATTAGAAAGGCCTTTTGAATGAGAAGATGCCGGTGAATTTATCAGGGCATTCGTAAAACAATGTACGTCAAATGTGTTGTTTTTTTCTTGAAGGTTGTTTATACAGTATTTACTCAAAAACCATGCTGCAACGAAGTTTGTATGCATACTTTGGTCCCGATGAGGATTGATATGTTAAAATTCTTATTTCGTTATTATATAACCAAAGTGCGGCGATAGTGGTTGTCGTTTAATAATCAAGAAATATGTGCCGAACAGTTATTTATAAGTAGTGACATACATACGATTTCATAAAACGCTATTTATATAAACAATTCAAACGATACTAAAGATCGATGAATCTCACTTGACAAACGAATACTTCATACAAACTTCATATTACCTATAATATTGAAAATGCTGTCCAACCCAATCGTGTAATCCATATATTGGCCAGGATCGTATAGTTTCGAGCGAGCATTGTAACATTTAATAAATTTCAAACTTAAAGACTATTGAACAACTTTAAATGAAATAGCTATGAAATGAATTTGTGCACGCACATACGTTTCAAGATCTAAACACTACATGTATAGTGTTTGTCATCATTGCATACTTTACTACGTGAATAAAATAAGACTAGTATTGTATTTCGTTTCAATAACTTTTATTTAAATTAACAGAGATGTCCAATCGTATGAAAGTATCAGACACGTTCAAAACGTTCTCCAATAAATGAATATTAATTATTTTCTGAGGTTAAAAACACCAACATTATAACATCCAATTATATAATTGAAAAATGTTTTTAATTATCGTCTTTTTTTCTGTAAACTCGTTGAAATAATTCTAAAATATCTAGTTTTCGAGTATTTTGTGTTTAAATATTTATTATGGTAAACATCACGCGCGAAAAAAACATTGTGACGTCACGTCAGGAAAAAAGCTTAGGCTAGCTTACATCTTGTTAAAACACACAGAAATCGAGTTACGTGTTATTAATTCAATACACAAAGACGAAATTATGCTGTTTAAATAATAATGTTTAAACAAACAGTTTTTTAAATGTATTTGGTATTTTATTAATAGAAAAAAGTATATTTTATTACAAGAAAATAGTAAATGCATGCGCATGCGCGGATAGCAACTGACGGATATTCGAGGTCACGTGGTCATCTAGCCTAATATCTTTTGGGATATTAGGTAACCTGGATATCGAGCTGATTTAAAGGCATGTGGCAGGATAAAAATAAATAACATGTTGTTGGTTCAAAGCGTGTTTACCGAACGACATATCAGAACTCAAATAATGTTTTTAAAGAAACTTCGCAAAATCGGAAAATATGTATTTACATGGTTGACATTTGTCATATGAAACCGTATGTTTTACATAGGCTCCATAAGTGTATTAAAGGCCCAGTTGCCAAGTAAGTGACACAGAATAGCATATATTTATATATTAATTGTTTACAAACAAACAATTCATCGTCCAGAAAGTTTACAAATATCCTGAACAGTGTGTATGAGCTTATTCAACATCGATAGTCAAAAGGCCGATATTCAGAATTATACTAATCATTTGGTACAAACAACGTTGTAATGTCTATTCATTTGCATCGCGTGCATATTCACATTGACTAATTGGACAATAGATTGGATGTCAATTTATTATGTAAATATTAACACGACGGTATTACCCATTTCTTTATATATGGCCAAAAATGCGCACATTACGGTACCTGTCACTTTCCGTTGGATCATGCAATGGTTATGAACAGAGGCATACAACAATAATGAGACCGTATGGTTATTAAGATATGGGTTTGACAATGTAACACACGGGGAACATATTCATTATTAGCTCATCTGTTTTTTGAAAAAAAAAGAGCTATTGTCATCACCTTGGCGTCGGCGTCGGCGTTGGCGTTGGCGTCCGGTTAAGTTTTGCGTTTAGGTCCACTTTTCTCAGAAAGTATCAATGCTATTGCATTCAAACTTGGTACACTTACTTACTATCATGAGGGGATTGGGCAGGTAAAGTTAGATAACTCTGGCGTGCATTTTGACATAATTATGTGCCCTTTTTATACTTAGAAAATTGAAAATTTTGATTAAGTTTTGTGTTTAGGTCCATTTTATTCCTTAAGTATCAAAGCTATTGCTTTCATTCTTGCAACACTTACTTACTATCATAAGGGGACTGTGCAGGCAAAGTTATGTAACTCTGACTAGCATTTTGACAGAATTATGTGCCCTTTTTATACTTTGAAAATTGAAAATGTGGTTAAGTTTTGTGTTTAGGTCCACTTTATTCCTACAGTATCAAAGCTATTGCTTTCATACTTGCAACACTTATTAACTATCATAAGGGGACTGTGCAGGCAAAGTTGTGTAACTCTGACTGGCATGTGGACGGAATTATGGGCCCTTTATACTTAGAAAATTGACAATTTGGTTAAGTTTTGTTTTGGTCCACTTTATCCCTAAAGTATAATAGATATTGCTTTCATACTTGGAAAACTCGCAAACTATCATAAGGGTACAGTAAAAGGACAAGTTGCATAACTCTGGTTGTCATTTTTACGGAATTATGGCCCTTTTTTGACTTAGGAACTTTGAATATATGGTTAAATTTTGTGTTTTGATCCACTTTACTTCTAAAGTATCAAGGCCATTGCTTTCAAACTTCAAATACTTTCATGCTATCATGAGATTACTGTACCTGGCAAGTTGAATTTTACCTTGACCTTTGAATGACCTTGACTCTTAAGGTCAAATTATTATATTTTGCTAAAATTGCCATAACTTCTTTATTTATGATTAGATTTGATTGATACTTTGACAAAACTACTCTTACCTGACATACCACAATAGACCCCACCTAAACCATCCCCTGTGCCCCCCCCCCCTCCCCCCCACGCCCCCCCCCGAATCTCCCCCCCCCCACTATTTTTTTAAGATCATCTCACAAATGACCACCACACCCTCACACTTTACCCCCCCCCCCCACCCCACCATCCCAATTTTTTTAAACGGTTAAAAAACACACATATTTATTTTTATTATTTTATTTTTGAAATACCATTCAACCATCGCACCCAAGAATCCCCTCGCCTCCACCCACCCCCCACCCCACCACCCCCGATTTTTTTTTTTTTGCATTTTTTTTTGCATTTTTTTTCGCATTTTTGGAAGATAATGTAATAAATGTCCACACCCCCACACTTTACACCCCTCTTCACTCCACCCCTCCCTCCTTTGATATTGAAATTGAGAGTCCCTTCACCTTTAAAAAGAAAATATATGAGCGGTCTGCACCCGCAAGGCGGTGCTCTTGTTAAACTTTGTAATAACGTGCTTGTTTTTTGTATAAATGAACTATGTGCCGTACATGAAAGGATAATATTTAAGAAAATCCTTAACCGCTCGTGTTTACAATTGAAATATGAATCTTTCACATTTCTATTTATGTACATAACACGTTTCCTGATCTTAGAATTCTACAAACTATTTAAACTTGAATGTATTGTTTTCAGTCAAACATTTAAATGAATAAAAAAATAAGAAAATATGGGGAGTCTTAATAACATAAAACCAAAATCATATTAGAATTAACTATCTTCAGGTGCGTGGTGTATTACCTCTATGACGACCGCGATATGAAATAGCTTAGAATGCAATAAGACATAACGTTGCTGAAAGCTGGTCGTGTAAAGAACAGGTACTCTTAGTGTCTTCTTTGTTATTTATGGCAAAATAAACATGGTGCTTAACTTTTTCCTCGACAACTTGTATTATACTGTATCGCATGGTAAGTGTAGTGTAAAATATGTAATACGAAGCTTCCAAAGACAAACACTCACTTTATAGTTATGTATCAAATAAAAAACATGTATTTTTTAAATAAATATTTCTAAGGTATAAAAGCTGTGACTAAGACATATGTTATTGGTTCGATTTACGTAGAGGTTACATGTTCCTTAACATATTTTGATGCGGCATATGCTCTGTTTAAGGACTGTGTATAAGGAGTGTTATCGCTAACAGCAAAATTATATAGGGTAAGCATTTTTATGCTCGATAGCGTTCACTAAATACATGTATTTAGTTACATATTATAGAGACATGACAAAGCATACCTGATGTTAGCAAAATGTTGTTGTAATTGTTAAACAAATATTGTTGTTTCTATAAACGCAGACAGTTCTATGGAGCAAACCACACAATTAATATGCCATACAATGTCCGGGATAGACCACGGAACTCAAAACGTCGAAGTTTAGCAACGGAATTAACTACAAGTAGTGGTGATTGTTGATTAGTAACGAAGAAAGACAGGTACCGCAACGGCGAGGGTCCGTCTTATTTATATTTAACAGAGTTTAATAACTATTGACACATGGTTTCTTTATTTTATTCGATATTAATGAGAATCATATACAACCGAAACTGTGCAATAGCCAACACATTGCACTCTCTGCTTCATTTCCACACAACTTTTAATTCAAAACTTGCAGATCATGGAAAAAAAGACATGTTCTTATATCACCATCTACACTGTATGCCTTCTCTGACCTTTCTTGATTTCACTAAGATTTCACTCTTGATTTAATCAAGGTAATAATTTTCGTTCCTTTGGATACATCATGCGTGGGCATTCATCAATTATAAAGCGTCAATTGTTCTATAAGTTATTGCAATAGCTTAACAGTGCTAAGAAAGAGAGCAATTTATCCTTAATTGAGTATCCAGTATATAAGTTCATCGAGTGTGACGTAACGTATATATTAGGTTTAATAATTACTGGTAAAAATTAGTTCAAAAACAAAGCGGACTAAATACTGAATATTTCGTGACAGACGTTGAATTATCGAAAGACATTTAAACATTCAATAACTGTGTAGTTAAAGTGCATGAACAGTTGAAATAAAGTAAATTTGCCAATGTGTCACATTTTCAATAGAAACCCTCTCGATTTCATTTTTTTTAAACGTGTGCTTTATGTACAGTCATGTATGTTCTTATTTATAGCCTTTATTTTTCAAAGTAACACGATTTCGCGACAATGTGCTCTGTACGATGGCGCTTTAAAAAGGGATCATGCAAAATAGTGCGTTACCGGCTTATGACACAAACGGACCGGATCATACCTAAAGGTATTGACCCTTTTGAGGCAACTTTGTTGTTTTAGTTTATTAATTTGCTTAGTTATTATGCACTTAAAGTGTACATTCAATACGAAACAAGTCATGCTCGTTCGCAGTAATAAAAACGTCAATGTGCAGTAAGAATCGAAACCGTCGAACAGTTTCAGATAACAAAATATGTGGACACGACTGTAACATACAGATATTTGTCCATACAATCAATTACATTAATACTTCTAAGCAAGCGTTCGGTTGACAAAAGCAGCATAATTCTTTTGAAATCAAATTCATTTTTACCGACGGTTTAGTTTGTAAAAAACCCGAATATTTTACGTATCGATTTGTGAAACCTCATAATGTTAGGGTATGTACAATAATTAGGAAGTACAATTCTATATTATCTAGAAAATAATCGTTTTTTACTGGATGACATTTTTAAGTTAATCACGCTCGTAATGTTTTCTGCTTAGCGACCTTTGTTCAGAGATAGCAATAACATTGTCTAACTACAACGGGAAATGTGAGCGGCGGCGGGTTACGATTAAACACATATTGTTAACAACAATAACAGTGAACTGTAATATTTGTAAAATTGTTTCTAAATATATAAACGTTTTTTTTATTTTTTTTATTCATTCATCGTTGAATACTTTTTAAGAAATTGTATTGTAATTGGGGTCCTTTCGTGCAAAATATAGACGTTTACGTGTTTGGCTTAAGTTGAAGGTTTTACATTAAACTACAAAAAAATGAATAAGCCATTACATGAGTATATCGTTACCATAATGCATGAAATAAGTCCCGGATTATAGACGATATTCCTGGACCAAAGTATAACACATACATGTAACACGTATATAATCAACGATGCTCATAAGGTTGAATTGAAGTGATTGCATACTAAATCCACAATTATGGGTTCCCATTCGACAACTATACCTGAACTTTTGAAAATGGCTTAAGTCGACCGTTTAAAGAGTTATTTAAACTTGATTAACGTGTTACACGATATACTGATGCTGTTTTAATCTGATGTTAAAGACGTGATCTTGTTTAAAGACTTAATTATTATATCTAAATCAATCCTATGATTGTTTAAATATTAAACAAACAACTAAGAGTCGAAAGTTTTATTGATTCGTAAACGATTTTTTTGAATCAGGTATCATCTAAGCACGAAACAAAATTTATTTAGACATAAGTGACAAAGTTAAAACCGTACAAGCTTCTTTATAACCAACTTTGACCTTTGATCTATATTGTGTACGTTTACTTTTTAGGGAGGCATGCATATTGCATATATATTATTTGAAACCCGCCATCGTATGATGTAAGACATTCGTGGTAAGCAATTTCAAAAATATGACAATGTTCAGATCTATATTTTCATCTATAATTTTTGGTGAAATGTTGATTTATGGACTGGTGTTGTACACAATCCGTCGTTGTATGTTAGTCATTTTTAGTAAGCCATTTTAAAAATAAATGATTTATAACCATGTTAATGTCCTGACAAGCTAGAATGAAAGTACGCATGCGCACACTCCCTAACTGTTTGATTGTTATATAGAGCTTAACCAAAGCGGACTCGACATGAATATTACTTTCATGAAAGTTCTCTTCATTTATCCAATTGAGGGTAGAAATCAAGAACATCACAGGACAAATGTGCATGTACCACTATGCGGGTTCACTATTGATATGCACATGATCACCAATGACAATCACGTTTTAAAACGTTTGAACTAACGATGATACGCACATTTTGTTTGTTAAACGATTTTAGTAATACAATTAATTATTTAAGGTAATGATGTGTTTTAAGCCTCCTTTACTTGCACGATATTTTGTTTATAAATAGTCATAACTCGTACAACACTGTAAAGTAGTTGTAGTTTTTTGTATCTCTACAGTGAGAAAAAAATGCGGCATAATAATAATAAATTAATACAATAAGTTAGTTATTTTTCATGTGTTTTCGTTCGTTCATTTTAAATCGTATTTTGCATGTTAACGTTATTTTGTTTGCATTTTTACCAGTAATTGACGACATCTCCGGTACTTTAAAAGTTTATATTATGTTATGATCCTTTGCCCTTTCGCGTGTTCACAGGTAATGCACTATTATTTCTGTTATTAGCCTTTTTAGACTGAAAGCCACATGTTCAATATTACTACAATAATAAATAACAAGGGACAAAATTGTCACAAAACCAGGTTTTCAATTTGAAAAAAGTCTGATAAAGGGAGACAACTCAAACTGAACTGATTGTTTATAATTAACCTCCTTTAATTCAAAATAAATCTATTTTTAGTCTTGACGACATTGACCTTGGAGATATTGACGTAATTCTTTCGTGCGACACACCGTCCAATGATGGTAAACAATTGTGCCAAATGATTTTAAAATCTCACAATAAATGACATAGTTATGGCCCAGACAAGCTCATTTATGGTCATTTTTAACCTTTGAACTCAAAGTGTGACATTGACCTTGGATATATCGACGTAATTCTTTAGCACGACACACCGTCCAATGATGTTGAACAAATGTGCCGAATGATTTAAAAATCTCACAATGAATGTAATAGTTATGGCCAGGAAAAGCTCATTTATGGCCATTTTTGACCTTTGAACTCAACGTCTAATGATGGTCAAAAATGTGCCAAATGATTGTATAATCTCACAATGAACGACAAAGTTATATCCCGGACAAGCTTGTTCCGTCCGCCCGCCAGCCTGCCAGCCCGCCCATCCGCCCGCCCGCCCGCCCGCCCACCCGCCGACAATCGCCAATCTAATAACCAGATTTTGCATTCAAACCTGGTTAAAATAAGATAAAAATTAAATGCAACAATTCTACTTTTTAAACATATTGTTATGGGATTAAGCAATAACACCACCGTAATTCTTGTTTATGATGTGCTGAAGGCCACGAACTATGTGACAAATGGGTTCAGCGTAAATACGATGTTTACTTTATGAGACGGAAAATAAATATTAATCACATGGTAACTTACAACACGAAATCAATCCTACTGACATTTCGATCATTAAAATAAGTTCCATTGGGTTAAAGCAATTATTGGAACAATTATGAAAGGTTCTGTTTTGTGTTTAAAAATGATACACACAGGAACATATGCCTAATTAGGCTGTGTTATAGAGGGCTTGTATTCTGTAGAAATGCCTAATGGAAAGCGAATGAAAGGATCTTATCTTATACATTCCTAAACCGCTCGTGTTGACTTTTGACATGTGTATATATATGCGAAATATGTCTCCGTTAATTTCGGTGCAATGCCTTCTTCGAACTTATTAATTTCACTTAAGTTTCATTCTTGATTTCCTCGGGGAACAATGAACGCACTCTTGGATACGTCACGCGTGTGCCTTCATTAAGTATAATGCGTCATTGATTCTGCCACTTCTCTCCATTAGTTGCCAATCTGTATGTTAAACTTAAAAATGTTGAAAATGTGTTTAATACCATAAGCTGTGAATATTATTTAAATGAGAATTGCATCGGTATCCGTGTCCTTTCCGTTACGTCGATTTTTACGGAATAAGTTGACTTTGTGTTTTACATATTTTTTCCTCTACATGCATCATTCAAAGCAAATGAATTCTAATCATTACTGCATGTACAAATAGGAACATATTTTTGGAAACTTATATGTGCTAAATAAGTGCAAAACTGATGAACACTTTGGAACCCGAACTTTACTATAATCTACAAAAGTAAAGGTATTGCATCAATTGCATCCATCAAATCTCTTACGGAAACGGTCTCGCACTATAAGGCGACCTAACGTTAAATGATAAGTATATAGGGATTGTTTCAACGAGCTTACAATTCCCGTCCTTCTGTGCAGAAAATTATTATGGCTTGCTGTATATGATACTGTGTTATATGGTTATTGCGTAACATTCTAGGTGTATTGCTTTTCTCGCCAATATGTGATACTAATTAGTTTTGTTCAAAATCTTTCACAAACGCATTTATATGGCGGAATATAACGGCCACTCAAAAAATTGTACACAGTTTGAAAGATCAAAAAACATATCTTCGGTCATAACAGCTCATCAATCGATATCGGAAAGATAATACAACATTATTACCGCGTTTCATCGATAATTTTTGAAACACGTGTATTACATAAATCAACTACCGTATAAATTCATAAAACATCATTTGTATGTAGTAGTGCCCTCGCCTATCCCGCTCGATTGAGTGCAACGGAACAAACAGGTTCAAGTGACACAATATAAATTTAGGCATAATTAATTCAGTCTTTTGTTTATGCAATGGGCAATTTACAATTGGTTAACATAGGTCAGCATATAACCGCCAATATCTAGTTATTCCTATTTATTTGAATACAGTGTTAAATGATAATGTAAGTCTACATATTATTTAAACTTAAGTGCATGGGTTTCAGTCAAAACAATAATGAACAAGAGCACCGCATAACGGGTGCCACGCTCGGCTGCGAAAACTTGTCAGATTTTTTTTTAGAGGTCACAGTGACCTTGACCTTTGGCCTAGTGACCCAACAAGAGATGTGTTTGTCAGACACACAATGCCCCCTACTGCGCCGCATAGAAATAAAATTTCAATTTATCATTTGGCAGGTATAGAAATCATCTCCCTTTAATGGTTATTACTTCCCTTGAATATTGTCCAATCCAACCAGGGGTGGGGGTGCGGAGGGTCTCACAGTCAATAATGACCATGTTAGACATCACTGACAACCAAGGCCTGTGGTCTAAAAGAGATCTTAGCCAGAGTTTTTTTTTTCTTTTTCATAATCTTATCTTAGCCAGAGTTAATCATGTATCTATGGGCATACGTCAACAGGTATGTAATGAACATCAAACAAATTATAATTATATCATTTTAAAAAAAACTTTGACAAATCAATCATTTGGGTTATAAATAATCAAAATAATAAATCGGTACAGTAAATGTGAAAAGAACTTCAATTCTTGGTAAGGAAATATATAATATGAGATTTATAATTATATAAATTACTTCCCTTTAAAATAATTGTCTCTAACAAATCTCTATTTTGAGTAGCAAATAATTACAAGCCACTACCGTGACTGTAGATTCACAACTCAAAATGTGCAGTTCCATGAGATACACATGCATGCCAAATATATAAAGTGGCTATGTTCAATATTGGATAAATTTTCTCCCTTTTTAAAGCTTATTACTTCCCTTAAATCTGTATTTTTTTACCATAGACCGCAAAGGATGACCTTGACCTTGACCTTTTACCACAATGAGTTTGTCAGAAACACAATGCCGCCTACTGCGCCGCTTTGATTTATTTAACAAAAATATATACGTGGGCAGGTCAGATAACTATGTCTATTTAAAGCTTATTTCTTCCCTTGACTTTGTTTTTTCGACCCTAGACCTTGAAGGATGATGTTCACCTTGAAATTTTATCACTCAAAATGTGCAGCTCCATGAGATACACATGCATGCCAAACATCAAGGTGCTATCTTCAATATTTAAAAAGTTATGGCCAATGTTAAGGTTTTAGCACGACGCCTACGGCGGACGACGAGCTGGCTATGACAATAGCTCGGGTTTTCTCCGAAAACAGCCTCGCTAATAAAAATTATTACAATAAAATATAAAGTCTCATAAAAAACACAGTTATATTAGATTTGACAATTATCTCGTTATATACGACAGCGATATGAGAGAACTTTGCTCCAAAATCATTTTGCTGCGCAGTAGAGTATATAGAATATATATAGGTATTGTTGACGAATTGTGCGTAAAATAAACATTTAATTTAAACTATTCGTAATTGTCTACTGTGTTATTTATGGAAAATCATAAGCATGATGCTTACATGTAACACCAATATTTTTTCCTCGTACACTTGTATCGCATTTTATCGAATAGTTAATTAAACGCCTTCAAAGGACCTTCTTCATTAAACTCAGGTGCGTCATTCGTTTTGCAAATTCTTTCATAAGGTCAACAGTGTTTTGAAAAAGATCTGTTTACCTATATCGACACATCTAAAGTATGAGAGTAAACATTTTGCTGCGAACATATTTTATTCAAAACACAACGGACTGAATACTAAGAAATACAAATTCCAAAAAGGTCTTGAATATTAATAATATTGAAAAAAACGCATATCCACAATTAAAAAACTCAAGTGTCGAGTGGTAATATCGAGTTTTGTTTATCAATAAGCGAACCTATTCCAAATCTTTTTGAACGCTCGTCGGCTTTGCTCAGTCACAATACATCCAGTGTGTAATCCATCAACGGTTTAGCTTTTAACAAATAACGTATACAAGTTTACACAGTCTTATATGTCGATTGTGATTTGCTATGCAATGGTAGAGGTCGATGTTAAATTATCGTGATTACATTTACGCAATAATTAATTGACACGTGCTTGACACGAGCGACACACATAATATATTTTGAAAGTGTGTTGCTTACGAACATATAACGCTCTTGTTATTGGTTTATAACATTTAAACACCGTTGCATTATTTCAGAAAGCAGAACCCCATTTCTTAATCACTGGGGGTTGACGAGGTCAAAGCGCAGTCTGTTTAGCTACGACGTCGGGTATATGTTTTACTACGAAAACATTGTGTAAATACACTACTTATGCCTCAGTCACAAATAATCCGGTCGCCGGCCGATGTGTACGATCTCCAGGCATCGGGAAGACTGGACACGTCGGAGCCGTCCGCCGTCCGATGAGTGACAAAGTTTAAAACCTCAGTCACAAATAGACACCGATCACCGTCCGATCAGCGGCCGAAGTTTTTTCCGCTCATCGGGCTGGCGCCGGCCGATGATCGCGCGCGCATCGGGTCATTATGTAGCATCGGGCGGCGTCCGGATTACTTATTTATATCACAATTTGTTTTACCCGACATCGGGCCCGGAAAGGAATCGAGTCGAGATCGAAAAAAGATCGGACGATCAATGAACGGCTATCGCCCGGCGTGCGCCCGACATCGGATTAATTGTACGTGTATCATAACGAGCATCGTCCGACGTCCGCCGGGCATCGTACGGAGGCCCTCCGGCAATCAGACGGTCACCGGCCGATTTATATGCCTCTGGGAAATACCTTTACTTTTGCCGATACACGTTCAATGAATCCGATGTCGGGCGATACCCGTGCGTTGATCGTCCGATCTTGTTTCGATCTCAACTCGATTCCTTCCCGGGCCCGACGTCGGGTAAAATTTTAAGTGAGACTTAAAATTAATCCGGACGCCGCCCGATGCTACAAATTGGCCACGTTTCCGTGCGATCATCGGCCGGTCGCCAGCCCGATGAGCGGAAAAATACGTCGGCCGCTGATCGGACGGTGATCGGTGTCTATTTGTGACTGAGATATTAATCAGGCGAGTTTAATCTTTTCTGGTGTTTATGGATTAGAGAATGGAACATCCAGAAATGGTAGGTACTTATTTTAAATAACAAAGTAGAAAACAGATTACGAACATGTATTTTAATTATCCAAATGCTTTGTTTCGAAGGAAATTACAAGTCGCTTTATGTATTGGTTTCGCACAGAGTATGTATTGGTTGCGCAACGAAGTACACATGTAATGTATAGGTTGCTCAACGAAGTCTCTGTATCCATTTCAGGACATATCACATGCAGTTTGCAGTTAATTCAGGCTGCCATTTCCCAGTGCAAAATGTGTCGTGCTTCACTGTGCGCATGAACATCCAAACGAAAAAAAAAGGTTGAACCCGGTGAAAGCCGGCAGAGTCCTGGCAGAACCCCGTTATACCGTCACTACGCCGGCACTAACCGGGGCTATACCGGCATCAGACTCCGGCAGAGCTGCGGTAAAGGCCCGGTTAAACCGGGGACAACCGGGGCTCTACCGGGACAGTATTCAAATGTTTAATACCTCTGGGATGAACCAGGAGTTACCGGAAAGGACCGGCAATGACCGGCTTGGCATAGAAAACAACCGGGACTGCAACGGGAACAACCGGGACTGCACCGTCAGAGCACCGGTTTACTTATGTAACGTAGCTATAAAGAGACTCTGCCGGCATTCACTGGGGCTCTACCGGGGCGTTGCTGTAGCTCTGCCGGGTGTGGGTTTAGGCCGGTGGAGCTAAGGTACCGTCCCGGTTGTTCCCGGTGCAGTTCCGGTTGTTCCTGGTGCCACGCCGGTCGTGGCCGGTCCTACCCGGTGACTCCCGGAGGTATAAAGCATTTTGATAATTTCCCGAAGGAGCCCCGGTCGTCCACGGTTCATCCCGGTGGAGCACCGGTTCACCCCTGTAGATGCCTGATCACACACTGGGGCTCCGCCGGCATCATAGTGAGACTGGGCCTTAACCGCATTGTAACACGAGGTAAATTAACCGGCCGTCATGTACGCAGTAAACAATAACCTGTGACAGAAACGCTCTGCCACGCCTTGTCAAATATATATTGATTAGGCATTTGCGGATTTGTGCCATTGGGGTCCTACTTTCCACACTACGGCTGTTACAGGTGTGGATTTTACAGGTAAAATCATGTTTCTGAACATGAAATTCATCTCAACATTAGTTGACGATAACCGATTTTCAAAAAAATCGCTTTGATATATACAATGTGAAAATCAAATTCCGTACGAGAAAAATAATGATCGAAGTTGGGACATGGGATTTACTTTGACATAAGCAGAGTTTCGAGATAAGCGATCTGGGGATAACGAAAATCGAATGTTATTTGATAAAGAGTACCGTATGCTGAAAACCTATCGTCGGTCTCTATCAAAATGAACTTATAAGGGATTGTCACAAGGTGAAGATGCATCATTTTTATTGAGACCGACGACATTAGGTTCTCGACTCTCAACCGTCATCTTATATATGGATTTTTGATTTTAATCGTTTCCTTTGGCATAGTCGTGAATTTAAGAATATCATAATAATGTGTATTACCATGTCGACTGTGCGCTTCGGATCATGTTGTGCCGTTGTTACTACCTCTTCCTCAAAGGAAACATCCAGCCACTCCATGACTCTGTATTTAAAAAAAAACTTGTCTTTATTTTGCCTTTTAGAGATTACCAATACGTCTTCTGTGAGAAACGCATACACGCTAAAGCGTTGTCGTGGCAAGGCATATACGTATACTGTCAGATATATGATCATGCCTAATAATAATATTTAGCCTTTATTTCCGATAACTGGGTCACCCTACACATTTCTTAACACACCAGTGGCTTAACGATACAGATATCAATATGGACATTGTAAAATTGTGTCAATTAAATACACAGTTTTAAACCTAAATTGCATTTTTAAAAGTGAAATTTGACTTCCGTTTGATAAATCAGCGGTATATTTCAAGTTTAACCGCATAAAACCAGACACATCTTGGATTATAATTTGATGTAACAGACCTATGAAATGTCATTGTGCTCTATCAGAGATTTGTTATTAGAAAAACATAATCTTGCCTGTTTTAAACACAATTTACGACCAATCCGTTCGCGATCGCATGTGTATTTAGACAATGTTTTCGTAGTAAAACATATACCCGACTAAGCGAAACGGACTACGCTTTTACCTCGTCAGCCCCCAGTGTAATCGCGATTCGATTAATTCATCCGGTTTTATGTATTCGGATTACAAAGTGTAACCATCGTTTAGCGTATGTCTATGTCATGAGCGTTCGGTTACAGTAGCCTACCGATCAAACTGATGCCTGATACTTTTGCGACATCCACTTGTTCTACGCATATTTATTATCAAGAGCAAACAAAAACGAAAATTAATTGGCCAAATGGCGGGAAATAATTTACGGTAGAGTAGAAATAGAGTAAATAAAGCCTGAGTTATAGACAAGCACTCAAATTGAGGCTTGTTGCGGCACTGCGGGGAATCACGTGATCAAAAAAAGTACATCGTACGCACAAAATGGCGAAAAAAGCTCTCGCTTAATGAAGAAATCAAGGTATTCTCATTATTTATAATATCAAAATAAATGATAACTATGCGCAGAGTACCCGCTTAGTCGCCTTAATTACTCTGGCAATTGTCGTTTTTCTTATATTTCTGTAGTTCAGGAACAGTAAACAATGAAAATTGTACATCGTCTGAACATTCTTTATTTTGACGCGTTTGCTATTCAAGACGATAAACAACGAAATAAATACAACATTTTTTGCTTTATCATCCCCTTAGAATATTTCATACAAGGTTTTGCACGTTGTTTAAACTTTTTTAGAACTGTGGCGAGGAATTTAGAAAATAGTACATCGTCTGAACGGTTTTTTGTTTGAGTACATCGTCTGAACGGTTTTTAGTACATCATCTGAACTGCTTCTGTTTTTACTTTTAATGCGATGTTTATAATAATAAAATTGTAATAACTTCTGTGAACAGCAAATAACATTATTTATGACGCTAGCATTTTTTAAATTTTACTACAAACATTAATAGGCAAAGAAATCATCCATGCCTAACTGTGAATGTGTGTTTATTCAATGTGTTAAAGATGTCTTTGCGGTTATATTGTCAACTGTATGCTATTATATCTTTAAATTTCAGAACTGAGATCAGATTGTACTACGCAAGGTCCAAGAAGACTTTACCATACATGCCAACAGCAAATCGAACCCGGTAATGTTCTCTCTACATATCGATGGGCAAATAAAGCCCTCAATATGAGTGGACAAATAACACTGGAATGCTTATGATTGTTTCATATTGAGAAATAAACAAAAGTGAACGGAATGAAACAAGTTTCAGTAAGGGCAATTTTATAACTGCACTACCATGACCACAAAAATGTGTGCTAAGGTACAGCTGGCTTGGTTTGGACACGTCACCAGGCACGAATATCTGTGCAATACTGTGCTCCAGGGCACGTTAGAGGGGGTCGACGCCGAGGCCGTAAGAAGAAAAGCTGGATGGATAATTTAAGAGTGGACATCCCTTTCCATGGATGAATTACTCTAAGCACACTATAGACTGGAGAAAGATTTCGGTAGTGTTGTCCGTCAACTCCCCCCAACAGCCGAACCGGTCAATGGATCGATGAAAAAATTATCACCGTGATATGACTAATAAATCTTGAGAATAACTGTGATAAAGAAATAATTTAATATAACAGTCATATATTTGAATTGGTGAACCAATCTATGTTATGTATATGTGCATAATCTTTACCTCTCTGACTATGACATAACCAATATAAGGTACTGGGCATTTAGTTTAGTGCAAATAAAAAGTACATTTGTTTCATAAAACATTTTGTTTCTGATGTTTAGCTAACCTGAGCAAAGGTGCTCATGGTGTGCTTTTAGTATCACCATTTGTCCCTAATGCGTCGTCAACATGTTTCCTTGCGAACACTTTATAGGCAACATTTATTTCTTGATTGCCATGAAACTTGATTAAAAAAGGTGTCCCAATGATATCTTTGTCGTGTCCGAAAATGGGTCACACCAGGTTAAAACCTAGGTAACTTGGTCAAAATAAAGAAAAAGACTGTTAACTCTAAAAATCACATTTATAGTTCAATCTTCTTGAAACTTGGTATAAACGTATGTCTTAATGATATCTCAGCTTTGTTTGAAAATGGTTCAGGTTCGTTGAAAAAGATGGCCGCCAGTGGGAGGGGGGGCATATTTGCTCTCATGGCTATAGTAAAACCTTTGTAACACTCTAGACGTCACATTTTTTACTTCAATCTTCATGAACCTTGGTCCAAACATTTGTTGTTATGATAGATCGGCTGAATTCTTCGAAATTGTTACGGTCCGTTGAAAAACATGGCCACCAGGGAGCGGCGCAGTTTACATTGTATGGCTATATCAAACCCTATAAAAATCTTGCTGCACTGATGCTGTCTATTTGAACTCGTATCTTACAATGTAGAACATACACTAAGCACTAGTTGTAATGCACCACATGCTGAAGTGTGCAAATGCATAATTTCAACATTAAGCTAGGCTATCAGCAGCAGTATATTCTGATAGAAAGACATTCATGTACCGGGTATAATTGATATAAACGTCCTCAAAATGCTGTAATCCAGTAAATTCCTCTTGAAGCATCATACTTTGTGTAAAATGAATTTGCTGTTCTTTGCTTATGTCTCATATCTGCCCCCCCCCACCCGATCAAATTCGGCACATGTCCGATGGGATGTTACTTTATCAGTTATTTAGCTATTCGAGTCAATAAAATATTTTACTTCCTGCGTGTGGCCACTTCTGGCCCATGTCAAGATTAAATAACACATACATGTTGTCGAGAACCTCTATATGATGTTTCATATAAAACATAACACTAGGAAATAATGACTTCTTTATTAACATTACATTTTATTTCATGACATATTAAAACATTAACATAATTTTTATTTGGCATAAAATGGCAGTTATATTTTTATTATTATATTTTTAGTTATATTAAATAATAAAATAATATCTCTTAAAAAAATGGCAAAAAGCATTCTCAAAGCATTCTTAAAGCCTAAAAAAAATGTACGAGATGTAGATATACAACTATTTCTGTATCAAAGATACATTAGTAAAAACTATTTTATAAATATGTATCTCGTTACAGTGTATGCTTGTGTTGTAGTGTTCTCATAGCTTTGAGATTCACACGATGTCGATTCCACTTCTTGGATAACGATTAACTGTTCGCTTTTCGTTTTGACTGATCCATTGTAAATGTTCAGAAGAAAACCTGATTAAGTAGCGTCACGAATGCCACGGAATATTTGTTATCATAAGATGGCTGATGCTCAAAAAGAGCTTTTGCATAAATGCTTTTCTTTGCTCGCTTTTTGGGTGGAGATACTTTATACACTGATGAACGAAATGGTGACTTAATGGGTTTAAGAACAAGTGTAATTTGTTGCAGACAAACTCCAGTTGGACATTTAATTGATGAAATGCGATTTGGTGTAACTAATAGTATTGTTTGGAATGATTTCGAGCGCTTTCTCTTCAAACGATGAAGCGATTGACTTGACCTTTGACGCATTCTGAAATAACAAAACAGCTATATATAACTGACATCTAATTATACCAATTTATTTGATGAAATCAATATTTTATCTTCACAAAAATAATTATATATCGATTACCACATATATGTTATTCAGACTAACATTTACAATATATTATTGAAGCTTGACAAAAATCACCTCAAGCTCAGAGCTGTCACTGTTTCGAGCCGAGCATACTATTGTTAATAAACACTCATTAAGCATGCGCCGAGTATGTAAAAAGAAATGCTAAGTTCAGTTTAGTTTTACTGCAAACTACATTTAGTCTTTTTAAATATAAATATGTGACAAGCCAAGGATCTTTCGTCCAAATGGCATACCTCGTATTACATTATTTACATGACTTGTAGTTAATTTAATTAATTCAATTTAATAAAATTAAACACTATGTAAACATGTAAAATAATACAGGATTTTTGTGTTTTCTGATCATAGAACGGAACGTCATTTGGACGAAAAATCGCTTGGCTGATCTAATATGATATTACAATTTTATTATGATAAACAGCGCTTTAAAAGTAAAAACAGAAGCAGTTCAGATGATTTACAAAAAAAGCGTTCAGACGATGTACTCAAACAAAAAGCGTTCAGACGATGTACTATTTTACAAAATCCTCGCCACATATCTAAAAAAGCTGAAACAACGTGAACAATATTGTACGAAATAATCTTGTAATAAAGCAAAACAAATGTTGTATTTTTTTCGTTGTATGTCATCTTGAATAGCTAACGCGCCAAAATAAAGTATGTTCAGACGATGTACACTTTTCATTGTTATTGTTCCTGAATGTTTGAGAAAACTACAGAAATCTAAGAAAAACGACAATTACCAGAGTACATAAGGCGACTAAGCGGGTACTCTGCGCATAGTTATCATTTATTTTGATATTATAAAATATGAGAATACCTTGATTTTCGTCATTAAGCGAGAGCTTGTTCCGCCATTTTGTGCGTCCAATGTACTTTTGTGATCACGTGATTCCCCGCAGTGGTGCGGAGGCGACCGGAAGTCCTGCCCTAAAAATAGCTATAACCCAAGTTGAACTTTTTATTGATTTCTCCTCGTTTACGCAATCATCACCACTAGATAATATACCGCATTGTATGCTATTTCACAAGAGCTCCACAACTTGCTCCCTTTTATTAATGAAATTCCTATCTTAACGAATACCTGGCTTGTTCGGAAATATATATTATACACGTGCAATCGCAAAGGTCACAACAACCGGTCAAATAAATCATCGGTACGCCGTACCCTATTTTTACCAAAGTAACATATATTAAAATATTCGCAATGCCACAATAATTTCCAAGGCCAAAACGTGCTATTCAATGTTCCCTTAAGCACGCCGTACCATCGGGCGAGTACTAGAACACACATACCGAATATAAGTTTGACAGCATTCCCGCCATCTTCACAAAGACTAGCACTACGGGATAGATGACGACAAAATGCTAAGTTTTACTTCCCCGGACATATGTATATCATTATATAGTTACATATTGACACTTTTAAAGCTTCCGATTGCCTCCAAGACATATAATTTCCGCCTTAATGACATATTGGAATGATGTAGTGAACATATAAACTAAATTAATAATTGCATATAAGTTATTATATAAGTTATGGTTTCAGATTGTCCTAGATCTTAAGAATAAACTTTCGTTGTAAACACAATTGTTCATACACTTATGCGGCAACAAAATAACCTATTTAGACAAATGCATTTCGTGTCAAGAAGGCACGCAATCATAGCCCATTTGATACGGCAGAAATGGCGATGTATCAATGTAATTGCGCTGCCGCTATCAACGGTTGGGGAGGGGGGGGGGGGCAAAATTAAACCGACGTCTTCCCAACGAGTCATGTACAGTTACAACTTCCCCACCAATTGCAGGCTCTACAAATCCCGTGTAGCCTCCATCCTACACTACGACTGCGAGACCTGGACGCATCACGCGGGATCAGAACGCATAATACAGGCATTTAAGCATTAATTGATCTGAAAACTGCCCCGCATCTCTTATACGGAGCACAAGACCAGCGAATACGTCCGGAACATGACTGCAACACTTGTTGGTCTACAAAAGCCCTTACTGGCTTGGTTTGGGCACGTCACCAGGCACGACTCTCTGTGCAAGACTGTTTTCCAGGGCGCGCTAGAGGGAGGTCGAGGTCGAAGCCGTTAGCAGAAAAGCTGGAAGTAAAATATTAAAGAATTGGCATACCTTACTATGGATGAATTACTTCCAGCAGCGCACAACAGACCGGACTGGAGGAAGATGTCTGTATCGTCGTTCTTCATTTCTCCCAAACGGCCAAACCGGTCAATGGATTGATGATAACGATGATGAGGATTAATGAACGTTACCCGAACGTGTGACGTGGTTGCACGCAACAGATTGACAGTCATTCTGTAATAAATAACTCGGCATTACATTCGAGCATAACAAAAAAGGTTAAACATACTTAACAGCAATTTCTTTGGGCGTGTGTTTGTTTTTCAGCCAAACTTTTTTCGCAAAAGGACGAGAGAAGTGAAAACCCGAGCTTAAATACCTTGTTGGTTACGTCATAATGGTCACTACTGAAAACGATCACATGCATGAACTTTTGTTGTCTGCTTGTATTGTATTATCGATACGATATAGTAATATGGGTCTACTGAAGACACGTGTTCGCTTATTCAAATAAAATAAATTAGTTTATTACTTTTTTTTAGTAATTTGTTCAATATCTCTTGAAATGCGTTGATCAAACGATACTAAAAACATGTATAAGTATGAAGTACCAGTTTAAATAAATTCCGTACGACTAGTTTTCCTCAAGCAAATTTTCCCACTTGTCACGTTTGCATGATAAACGTTCGGGATTTCGTATTTAAAAGAAAACACACACTGCCGTGTTGTGTTCTAGTTGTAGCCCGCGATGCTCATATTTATATATGCATATGCAAGTCACAGCCTAGGCAATTTGCTGTATCACCTAAGTTGGCCTTTGATCGTTTTATATGACGTTTACTGTTTAGGTGGCAAGACGTGTGTAATATGTGATACGTCTGGCTGTAATATCGAGCTGTGCGCAAGCGGGCTCGACACAAATCTCATAAGTTTTATAATGTTTGTCTTCTTTGGCATTTGTTCGTTTGAAGGAAGAATTCAACAAAACAGGGCAAATATGCATGTGACACGATTCGGGATGAATTCTCATATGACCTTGTCACCAACTTCACGCACACGTTTGCACACACGATATGTATAGTCTGTTGGTACAATGTACTGAGAAATACGTTTTGTTCTTCACATGAATCATTTGGTTTAGTATATTATTCAGGTATGTGGCATCTGGTGGCAGACGTTAATGGTTGGAAGTTGTTTTTGTTTTAAACGATATAAAACTTTAAAAGATTATTAACACTTATGGTATGTTCGTCTCAAAAGTTAAAGAAATTCAATCTCTTAATACTATGTTATGATACTTACAATGTGATAGGCGCTGTTCATTTGTTTTCGTTTTCTTGATCAAGTCTTTGAATTTCATATCGACTGTTGAGGTATATAAAAGCAGAAATAACAAACTGTTCAGTAAATAACATTTTCTTCGTCATACTCACGTAGTTTTGTGTGCTTTTTTACTAGGGATACAGGATACACCCGGCATTTCTTATATTTTATATATATGGTATGATTCTTTCGCGTGAAGACCTGTAACGCACACTTGTTTACGATATGTTCCGTTTTGGTTATACACCGTTGTTCAATATTAATACGATAACGCATTTGATTAAATATCAATAGATACATTCTACATTTTCAACATATTGCGAAGAAATTTATGAAGCAATTACGCTACATGAATTCTTCGTAATTATATTTTCATGGCCGCTTATTAAGTACACAATGGTTTCAGCAAAAATAATGTGTTGACTTGATGAGTCGATTAAAAATAATAATCGCATAATTAATGTTCTCAGTAAAACAACATAAATGACTTTTGCAATAATGTATTAAAGTACCATAGAAATCATTAGTATACAATCCTCGTAGCTTCACAAAATATAACGACCACAACAAAACTCTCCAAATTATTCAATCGTTTCGCGTTGCAACGCTTTATTACTTTCGTGTTTTTAGATCGTCAAAAGATACATATAATGGCTACTTTAGAGCATTGTAAATTTTCTGTATTACTGTTTCCTCGCATATATCATAACTTAAACGAAAATGTGCGTATCAGGGGGCCGTTTCATCAATAATTACGTATTTTTATACGATCGTAAATTATGTATCGAGATTAATGTAGTCGTTTACGATTTTACATAAACTCCGTTTCATCAACGAAATCGTAAAAGCAACATACATAAAATACGACTACTTAAATATACGTATTTTGTTACCGAAAAAAATAGGGACACAGTCTGAAAAATTGCATGACGTAATTTTCGCGCGTTTTGTCAGCTAAGGCAAACATCGCACAAAAAACATACTCCGATAGATATGAGGTCGATTTACGTCTAATTATTTGGACTAACAAAAACAATGCTAGTTGTGAATCGAAACAAAAACAAACACTGAAAAACGACGTGTAGACCGGTGTGGAAGACTACCGATTGCTGTTTGGCCGACACTCCCCTTCCGTTACTAAACGCAAAAAGAAGTAATTTTGGATGACGGTTGAAATGTGAGTTGAGAACTTGTTGGTCATGAATGGAGACAGCTGAAATAATTCGCGTTCAGGATAAATCTGAACGCGAATTATTTCAGCCAAGTGTCTGCCAAAGCAAAAATCATCAAAAAACTAAGGCGGCAATTGATATTGACAAGAATGAAGATTATTTTTTGCTTATTTTCTTTATCCATGAATAAAAATGTGTATTGGTAAGATTATTTGTTTTGTTCTTTCTATGCAGAAATGTGACTGTGGTGTAGATCAATTAACAGTTTAATAATATAATTTAATAGAGACCAATCGGAATTCAGGCTGACAATAACAAGACATCATGGATTGAAAGTTTGTCATGTCAGCATTTTTGTGTTCAATTATCAAATATTTTATTTCAATAAGGTATTAGATTCACATGACACAATATGTTTAGTAATAACAAATGTCATATCATTGAGAATGCTATTTGTTTGTCTATTATATAGAGGATATTTGTTGGATTCGGTGGATTATCGTTTTTAATTCACGAGTGATCATAGACAATGATATTTTCACAAGTGGCGCAGCCACGAGTGCAAATATATATTTTCTATGATCACGAGTGAATTAAAATCAATATTCCACCGAATCCAAAAAAAAATCTTTTTATTTTATGCTTTTTTCGCAGTTTATATACATTGTTAAAGAGTTTTACTTAAGAATGTCGTTGGGATTATGTTGTCATTTTGTCAAATAAATGACGTCATTTCACAGTAAACAATGAAAATTATCGATAATTCTCACTGATAATTTTCATTGTTTGAAACAGTGAAATTATCCGTTTTAATCCACCGATATTTGTCTATAAACCACCGGAAAGCATAAAATAAATATCATTGTCCACAATAATTTATTATAGTGTTGATTCACAAGATGTAAATAATCAACATTGATTTATATTGCTTTCTCTGCAAAACTGTGTTACATGTAAAGATCACAAATGCAGTTTTCATTTCTTTGTTTTTCCAGAAAACAAAATGTTATTACTGGCTGAAGGACCAAAATTGAATGGACAGAGAAGACGGTTGTCAAAACTCAAACAGAAGTTGTGTCACTCAGTTACATTAAAACATAAAACTGATAAAAGTTTGTTTTTTTCTTCTATAGATTATAGTAAAGCTGACTGCTAATTTTTTCCTACAATGAAAATGTAACAATTAATGTTTTCAATTTAAAGCTGGGCTGTTTTCGGAGAAAACCCAAGGTATTGTCATAGCCAGCGTGTCGTGTCGTCCGCGTCATGCTCAAACCTTAACATTTTGTCAATGTATTGAACTTTGGCCATAAAATCAAAGTGCTTCCACCTATAACTTTGAAACTTCATATGCAGCTCCACCTTGACGAGTTCTACACGCCTCACCCATATTTGGGTCACTAGGTCAAAGGTGAAGATCACTGTGACCTTAAAATAATTCTGACAAGCTTTTATTCGTTAAAAAATGCACCCGTAGCCGAGCGTTCACAACTGTTATGCGGTGCTCTTGTTTTTCATTGTACTCTGTTTTATGGGGATGAAGTATTGCTGCATTTTTTCATTTAACTTTATTACCGGTAACCTATTTACCAGAGTATGAACTTGTGTGTCAAGGTCAAAGTTGAAGATCACTGTGACCTTAAAATAATTCTGGCAAGCTTTTATTCGTTAAAAAATGCACCCGTAGCCGAGCGTTCACAACTGTTATGCGGTGCTCTTGTTTTTCATTGTACTCTGTTTTATGGGGATGAAGTATTGCTGCATTTTTTCATTTAACTTTATTACCGGTAACCTATTTACCAGAGTATGAACTTGTGTGTCAAGGTATTTTTTATTTAATTCTTTCGACATCAATGTACTTAAAAAAGAAATTGGAATGTAGAGCATTAGTGTCACACACAAATGTTGAGTTTAAGTTCAGAAAGCTAGGTTAATTTTGCAATACAAAATCCAACTTTCAGAAACAAAACCAGGTCATGTAGGCATGCTAACTTATTATGACCATAGTGTCATATGTTGTGTATTTAATATTTAGTTCTGTTAAATGTATAAACTAGTAAACTTATCTGCTTGCAGCAACATGTGAAGAATGAAGCAACAGCGTAATAAAACTCGGGAGGAGATGTTGATGGCGTCAAGGGAAAGATATGCCATTCAGAGGTACATAAGCAATAATCACAAGGAACTGGTTTCTCTTTAAAAAAAAATGAAATTCTAAATTGCTCAATTGTTTCTGGAACTTTTAATTGATTTTACATGTGATGGTGTTCAGTGAGTCTATGAAACTTATTTTATTACACATACTATCATGTAAGATATAAATTGTCATATGAATTATAATACCATGCCCAGTTAATATATTGTACTTCCTGATTAATAATAAATATTTGTGAATGTTCTTTGTGTTTTCTTCATTGAAAACTAGTGTCATAGCAACTGTTATCAAATACCATAAACATTATTATCATAAACATTTCATTAAAAATACAAAAAATGCACAGGTAAACAACATTTTTTAACGGTAGATGACTAAATAATTGAACAGAAAATCATAAAGGGGTAAAGTTTAGTAAAAACATTTGGAAACAATCTAACATACTGGAAAACTTCTATTTTGTTATGACAATAATATCCATATTTATAGACAGCACACTTATTAAAGTACCGATACATTTACAAGCCCACTTTTTATGCCCCCCCCCCCTTTCAAAGAAGAGGGGGTATATTGTTTTGCTTGGTCGGTCTGTCCACCAAATGGTTTCCGGATGATAGATAACTCAAGAAAGCTTAAACCTAGGATCATGAAACTTCATAGGTAGATTAATCATGACTGGCAGATGACCCTTATTGATTGTCAGGTCTCTAGGTCAAAGGTCAAGGTCACAGTGAGTCGAAACAGTAAAATGATTTCCAGATGATGAATTATAAAAGCTTAGGCCTAGGATCATGACACTTCATAGGTACATTGATCATGACTTGCAGATGACCCCTATTGATTTTCAGGTCACTAGGTCAAATGTCAAGGTCACGGTGACTCAAAATAGTAAAATGGTTTCCGGATGGTAACTCAAAAATGCTAACAGCTAGGATTATGAAACTTCATAGGTACATTGATCATGTCTGGCAGATGACTCCTATTGATTTTCAGGTCACTTGGTCAAAGGTCAAGTTCACAGTGACAAAAAACGTATTCACACAATGACTGCCACTACAACTGACAGCCCAAATAGGGGGCATGCATGTTTTACTAACAGCCCTTGTTTTAATGTGGCTTTGAGAATGTTCATTACAGAGAACACCTTTTAGAGCGAAAGTCAGTGGGTAAAATATCACTTGAATAATTGTTAATGGGGAAAAGTACCTTGAGTATATGATCTTTTCTGGAGCTCAGATAACTGTTCAATATTCAAGGGACCTTTTCCAGTTTTGGTAAATTGACTAAATTAAAAAAAATAAGTTTAAGTTTCGCAAACTTTTGTTGTAGTTCTGATATTTGTGAGGAAACAGTAATACTGAACATTTACCATGCTCTAAAATATCCATTATATTCATCTTTTGACGATTTAAAAACTTAAAATTTTTAAAGCGTTGCAACTATCTGCTGCAACACTCGACGATTGAATAATTTGTAGAGTTCTGTCATTGTATCAACATGGACGGACAAGTGGTCTTAGTGCGAGGCTTTTACTTCAGGGGTCAGTGGTTTGAGCCCTGTAGGAGTTACTTTTTATCTTTCTTTAATTGTATTCTTTTTTACTGGAGCTTTTTAGATCCAGTGTTTACATGTATCAATAAACAGTATCCAGATTAAGTTTGCAAATCCAGATTATTTGCAAACTTATTTTTTTTTATTTATTGAACAATTGTTATGAAATTTTGCATATTTGTAGGGGGCATTGAGTACATACATATAATTGAAAAAAAAGAGTTAAAATGTTTTTGGAAAGTAGAGTTATTTGATGATAAAGTTGCCATCCTCCGTTGGATCCCAACGGGGTTTTGGCTACCCCGTTAAGAATTGCAATTCTCCAACGGGAGTTTTTTCCAGACGGGAGAATTTTACCAATATTTTACAAAAAATGTAATTTAAATTTTATGCTTTGTTTGCTGTTTTAATGTTTACAAATACACATGTTTAAGTTATAATTGAGAGAAATATGTACTTTAATAAGAAAATAAAGTGTTTGTAGATTTTCTTCCCCCGTGGGGTTTTGACGGGGATCCCGTCCATCTCCCATATCCATTAAACTCCAACGGAGTTTTCACGGGGGACCCCGTCAATCCCCCATTTAAATTAAACTCCAATGGGGGTTTGACGGGGGATCCCCGTTTAACTCCAATTTATAAAGAACTCCAATGGGAGTTTGACCAGAGAAGGGAGGGGGGATCAGACTTCAATAAACAGTTTATACCCATTGCAATATATTCCATTGTATAAAGAGTAAAAGACACCAAACTTTATTAAATAATTGATGTTTTCTTTTTAAGGTGTCAAAATCAATTTATAATTTTTGAATTTTCTTAACTCGGTACGTTACGTTGAATAAAATGTCTTTTTGAAAGAGATTAGACCCACATATTGCTATTTCTGGAAAGATGAATTTAAAACGTTCCATAATTTTGAAAGACTGTATAAATAATATAGTGACTTATCTCGAAAATATATTACATTTACCTTTTGATAATCCAAACGTTGCTTTTATCCATTTCTGTGATGATAAATACAATCCAGAAAGACAATAACATTGGAAGCATAATTATTGTCATTTGGAATTGTATTTCTTTTGCTGTTTATTCCCGTGTAACAGTTTTGGAGGTTTTTTTTCCTAGAAATTTAGCTTGCAAACATTTTCGGTGCAATGTCGTACCTTAGTGTACCGGTTACATTCCACAAGTTGTTTTTTTTATACACAAAATGCCTGAATAGGGCAGTGTGTTAGGTTCATTGTTTTGTTATTGTAGTTGTTTGTTTTTTATCTTTAACAACACCGTGCACTGGTAGCGTTATTAGCAGAGACATGCGGGAGTCTTCTTGAAACATACTGTACTGGCTAGTTTCAATTATGGGACACACCACTTCTCCAATAGAATCGATGATGTTTAAATACATTTGAGTTATATTTGCAGTTTCAGTTATTAACTGTTTTGTTTTCTGATAAGGATATGATATCCCAGACGTTAGTTCCTGTGCTGTCTTTTTCCCTCTAAACAAACATACATATAACACCAAGGACTTATATCACTTTTCATTATTGTGTATAAAATACAAAATACCACACACAACTGAAATATTTGATATATCCCATATAAGCAGTATGATTTCCTTTCTAAATGTAATAAAAACTTAATTTTCAATCATGAACTAGTAGTTTCAAGAAAACAGGAAACCAAGAAAAAATGTGAAACCAACAAAGGCATAGAATTGTGAAATATGCAAGCCAGAGTTCTCGACTTATGATTGTTGAACGCTGCACTTATATACACCACAACCTACCTTTGTTCGAAGTTTGATGTAAATGGGTCTAATTGTAATTACGTTATGACCCGGACAATAAAAAAGTGAGATAAAAAAAGTAATGAAGGGGCTATAGCTATAGTTCTTGTGCACTGAACAAGTGAGATCTATCCATATATGCATATATGAAGTTTCATGTGAATAGGTGATATAGTTAAAGACTAATACTCCGGACAAAGTACTGGAAGCTGCCCGACCCCAGGCATGACATAATTAATCCCTTAATATGGACTCCATTGGTCATTGTCGACTCGGGTACTACTTACGTGTACCCCGGGTACTCTTTAAGTATACTTACATGTACCCCGGGTACGGTAAATATACTAAATCGTACCCGGTCGATATTAGACTGTACTTGAGTTGTATTCCCGCCTAAAATCCTATGTCGTAAAACGCGCTACCTATTATCTTAAACAAACTTCTATTTAAAAAAAAACTGCCTCAACATGCTTTGTGAGTATGAGTTTCGATAATATAGAGGCCATTTTACAGAAAATTAACATAAATGTGAATATATTTAATTAAAAACAAGATGTGTTTGTGAAACACAATGTCCCCCTATATGACGTTTGACCTTGAAGGATGACCTTGACCTTGTGAAGGATGACCTTGACCTTTCACCACTCAAAATGTGCAGCTCCATGAGATACACATGCATGCCAAATATCAAGTTGCTATCTTCGTGAAACACAGTGTCCCCTATATGACGTTTGACCTTGAAGGATGACCTTGACCTTGTGAAGGATGACCTTGACCTTTCACCACTAAAAATGTGCAGCTCCATGAGATACACATGCATGCCAAATATCAAGTTGCTATCTTCAATATTGCAAAAGTATTCATAAAATGAGCGATTTGGGCCACATATATTTGACCTCTGACCTTGAAGGATGACCTTGACCTTTCACCACTCAAAATGTGCAGCTCCATGAGATACACATGCATGCCAAATATCAAATTGCTATCTTCAATATTGCAAAAGTATTTATAAAATTAGCGATTTGGGCCTCATATATTTGACCTCTGACCTTGAAGGATGACCTTGACCTTTCACCACTCAAAATGTGCAGCTCCATGAGATACACATGCATGCCAAATATCAAGTTGCTATCTTCAATAATGCAAAAGTATTCATAAAATGAGCGATTTTGGCCACATATATTTGACCTCTGACCTTAAAGGATGACCTTGACCTTTCACCACTTAAAATGTGCAGCTTCATGAGATACACAAGCATATGAAGTTGCTATCTTAAATAAAGCAAAAGTTATTGCAAAATGTTAAAGTTGGCGCAAACAGACAGACCAACAGACAGGGCAAAAACAATATGTCCCCCACTACTATAGTGGGGGACAAAAAAATAGCCGACAACGACCGATTAAGCTTTAAATTTCCCGGGTACGTTTTAGTATATTTACCGTAACCGGGGTACATGTAAGTATACTTAAGAGTACCCGGGGTACATGTAAGTATACTTAAGAGTACCCGGGGTACATGTAAGTAGTACCCGAGCCGACAATTACCAATCGAGCCTTAATATGCCCTGTATTTGACAGACATATAAAAGAGACAAATAATATGGAAAGGATGAAAAAAACAACACAGCAGTAATTATTTTTATTAGAGACATAGATAACAGAGATAACAGAGATAGGCAGCTCGCCAAATATCGGCAAACTCTCGCGCATCCAGTGGTTTTGGCGAGATAGGTTTAATTTTAGTCTGTGCAATAAAAGAATGCATGAACATAGATTTTACAATTTAATGATATTTCATCAAAACTTCATCATTCATAAACACATATCAATACAACTGGCATAAAAAATAAGCAATTTATTACACGTATTAAGCAAGTTGTTGATATTACAAAATTAATAACATATCGGGAGAAAACAGCTAATATTCTGCAGTGATGCAGGCAACAAACATGTAAGCATAAGAGCCATTATCGTATGGGGCAGGGTATTAATGTTGCTGAAGAAAATTCATAATCACATAAGAATTTTTCATCATGGAGATTGGACTATAAATGCGACTGAGAGTGTTAACATGTTTTTACCATAGTCATGTAAGGAAAAAGCCCCGCCCCTTGGTGGCCATGTTTTTCATGATATCATTGGGACACTCTATAGAGTGTTAAAAAGGTTTTTCGAATCCCGGACAATCGCTCCTACGGACAATCGCTCCTACGCTAAATTTGACAAGGTGGACAGTCGCTCCTACGATGTTTTGACAGGGCGGACAGTCGCTCCTACGATGTTTTGACAGGGCGAAAAGTCGCTCCTACGATGTTTTGACAGGGCGGACAGTCCCTCCTACATTATTTTGCCAACCCGGACAATCACTCCTACATTATTTTGTCAACCCGGACAATCGCTCCTACATTATTTTTGACTCCACGGCAAAACATATTATTCGCTGATCAAAGGCTTACACCTATAATTAACCAACAATTAAATTGCCAACCTGTTAACAGAAAGCCAATTTAATTAACATGAGCCGATCAATTTGATTTTAATTAATTAATTTACTTACTGACAAACTATGTTACAGTTTGTCGATTCTGTAAATATAAGGTAGTTATAAGGGCACTTTGGACAATGGTTCCTACATTATTCCTATCAGGGACATTCGTTCCTATATTACATTTATTGGAAAAAGTGCCATTTTGCGAATGGAATAAACATAAAAACCGCATTAAATCAATAATTGCTATAACAACAATGGTAGTATCAATCGATAATGACCACTTTGACACCTATGATGTGTGAACCGTGCATAAAGATTACAGAATGGCATCACATTAAAGGGGCCTTTTCACAGATTTTGGCATATTTTGAAGTTTGTCATTAAATGCTTTATATTGATAAATGTAAACATTAAATTTTAAAAGCTCCAGTAAAAAATCAAAAATAAAATTTAAAAAAGGAAAACAAAAGTAGCCCGCAGCAGGACTCGAAGTAAAAAACACATTAGCCAACTGAGCTATCCTGCCAAGGATACATAAAATGCGTATTTTATACCTTATATCATCGTAGTTTCACAAATTTAAACGACATCACTAGAACTTTCCAAATTATTCAATCGCTTCAATCAATTATACATTGAATACAAAATTCATGAAATGCAACATAATGGCGAATTCAAATGTACAGACATTTTCGATTTAAAATTTAAATATCTGGCTTATTTCGCATTTTTCGACACAAGTTGGCAATTTTAATTGTCGGTTAATCATAGGTGTTAGCCTTTGATCGGCGTACACTACATTTTGCCGTGGAGTCAAAATAATGTAGGAGCGACTGTCCGGGTTGACAAAATAATGTAGGAGCGATTGTCAGGGTTGGCAAAATAATGTAGGAGCGACTGTCCGCCCTGTCAAAACATCGTAGGAGCGACTGTCCGCCCTTGCAAAACATCGTAGGAGCGACTGTCCGCCCTGTAAAAACATCGTAGGAGCGACCGTCTGCCCTATCAAATTTAGCGTAGGAGCGATTGTCTGTAGGAGCGATTGTCCGGATACCAGGTTTTTCTATAGCTATATATAGACATATAAGGAAAAATGCCCCACCCCCTGGTGCCCATGTTTTTGAACCAACCGGAACCATTTTTGAACTTGCCCAAGATATCATTTTGACAAATCTTCTGACCAAGTTTCATGATGACGGACAATAAACCGGAACAATTTTTTAACTTGTCCAAGATTTCATTTGGAAAAATGTTCTGACCAAATTTCATGAAGTTTGGACAATTAATGTGGCCTCAAGATTGTTTACAAGGCAAATGTTGACGCCACACAACACGCACTCCACGACTGCCAAAAGGCGATCAAAAAAGCTCACCATTAGCACATTGTGCTCAGGTGAGCTAAAGGGCAAAAAGATAATCACTAGAAATTTGTTCCCACAAAAAATGGTTCTGGGCAACTTCCTAACCATGAACATATTCAGTAGTGTGTCCTGCTTCATTAACACATACTTTCATCCTTAAATATGTTTTGCCATGCTTTGATCTGAATGTAAAAAGCGAATGTCCAGGTCTCTAGCGTGCGTATTGACAATAAATTGCTTTGGATCACTTCGTTCAGTATGTAACACTCAACCCTGATAGGCACAGTGATCTCAACTTGACAGTCTCCAATGTCAGCTGAGTCTGGTTCTGTTGTTGACGATGACTAACCACACTGAGTTGCTTTGTCTTCATACAATGCAGTGTTGAGAGAAGTATCATCCTCAGTTCTCAGTTATGGATTCATCCTCATCGAGCAAGAAACCATCCTCAAGCGCTGTTGGGGATGATTCATCATGTTGAGATGGCTTGTGCTTCTTCTGCACCCCATAACTCAGTCACTCCCTCCTGGGCATGGCCAAACTGAAAATACAAATGAGCATATGAGATGAACACCAAATAATATGAAATGTATTATATGCTATTTTAAATTAAGATAAAACAAGAGATATGTTCATCAGAAACACAATGCCCCCTACTGTGCCGCAATTTGACCTTTGACCTTGAGGAATGACCTTGAACTTCCACCACTCAAAATGTGCGGATTCATGAGATACACATGCATGACAAATATCAAGATGCTATCTTCAATATTGCAAAAGTTATGGCCAACGTTTTTTTTTTTTCGGACGGAGGGACAGACTGACATACTGACAGTTCAACTGCTATATGCCACCCTACCGGGGGCATAAAATATACAGGCCTCATGGAATTTATAAAGAAGGCACATAAGCATGCAATTTATAATGTTTCATATGTGAATTCTTTTTCTTTCTATCAGCATTTTAACCATTTTAACCCAACAACATTCAGGCTGTTTAGTTGACTTGTTACTGCATAATGTAATAATGGCAATTTCTCCATAAGATACAACAGACTACTGCAGTTGACGGCAAATTACCTTTAAAATAGGATTTATGTGTGTTACATGAATATTGTAACTTAAAAACTCTTCCATTATACAAAATTCCTTTTCTTGTAATAGAATGAGCTTCATTTTTATAAATTCATTGTCATATTTCAGCAAATGAACACAGAAAGACAATAAACAACCAATCCACCATTTACACCACACAATAACTGGTAATAAGACAAAATGCTGTCTTATTTCCAGGTATTGTGTGGTATTTAATATTACCTGAGCTAAGACACCTTATTAAATTATCTTCCTATATTATAAATTGATCAACAAGCACCTGTTTTAAATTAAATTCTTAGATTTAATATTCCTTGATCAATGGATTAAAATTAAATTATTAATTAAATTCTTATCTTAATTATTAAATGACTCTTGTTTCAAAACTAAATTTATAAATTAAATCATATATTAAATGATCAATTTATTAAAACTTTCCTTAACTTATAAAACTGAAGCACTTTTTTAATTAAGCACATTCTTTGATGATTTTAACTACACAAAATAAACAAACCATTATTTATACTAATTTACACAAAGTAAGATTGTGAATGAGAATGAAGTCAAATAATAAATGTTTAAATTATTATAAAAAGTTGAATTAATTGGGGAGGGCTAATCTCTTATCTGGCACCATACTGTGTCTGCCATTATAACTTTGATATACATCAAATGATATACATCATCATTCGGTGGACGGACGGACTGACCGACATGTACAAAAAATATACCCCCTCTTCTTTGAAGGGGGCATAAATATGGGAAACCATAAAACTATTGAAATCAGAAATTTGCTTATATATAGATGCATAATAGATTGATTATTAAATGAGGCATGTATTGATACGTCTTGCTAATTACAGCATTTAAACTTAGAGCAGATAATATAAAGATTTTTTAGAGAGTAAATTTTCCCCCCACAACTAAAATTTTGTACATAACATCTAACTGTATTTTTTTCTTTATCAATTGCGGATTTTAAAAATTCACTTAACTTTGTTAAAACAGAAAGAGCTTTCTCTTACATCACACATTCTCACAAGTCATATATTTGTACAAAATGCATAAACATATTTTTGGTGTTATTTTGATGCATGTGTATTGTGTATTTATTATTATGGTAGTTTGATGCTTAGCTGTATATGCTTATGTCGCAAATAAACTCGCTGTTCTGTTCTGTTAATTTTATAATATTGGGATTTATTGTGCTCGAATCAAAGTCAGGGGAAGTCTACACTGTGTATTAGCAACCTGCTGTGTTGATCATTATCTTATTAGCTCAATACACAGGCACCTGGCTACTGTACTGGAAAAATTGGATTTACTGCCAAAATAACTGATTTCATTTATTGCTAAATTGTTGTGTACCTTAAAAAATTTCAATAAATAGTAAACGCTCTACCATTGTCTTATATTTATACCGTTTGAAAAAGTTAATGACAATTATTGCAAGCGTCCGTTTTATTTACCATTATTATTTTAAATACGCGTTCAATGGCAAATAATACAGATAAAATCATTATTTGATGTGGATATCAGTACAGTTAATAAATGTTAATAAATGTCTATATATTCTAAGCATAGCATACGCAATTGTATAATTCCGAACTAATATAATTTACTTAAATATGATCTAGCTAGAATCAACATCAACATGGATCAACATCACCGTTGTACTTTTTATTTAGTTTTCAGTAATCTGTCCTTGAAATAGAGGTAGCCTTATTAAAGACAGCGCTAAGTGTGAAAGTGGAGATTAAGAAATAAGATCTATTGCATTGCACTGGCGGTATAGCCTGTAGTCTTAAATAAGACACATTTAAGACATGGATAAAATACAAATATGACACATATGAATCTTTCATTTCTTCAAAAAATAAGCACGTAGTCACATATAAATAAGACACATTTAAGACACAGAAACAATATGAATAAGACACATTTGAATCTTTCATTTCTTAAAAAAAGCATGTGAATCTTTACAATACAATATAAAATAACATGTATTACTGACACATTATTCTCAAACAACATGTTTAATTAAAAAAATGTATCCGTACAATACTCAATATCCTTTTACAATGAATTTAACAAGTTTTCTTTAATGACCGATTCATCAAAGAAACACAAATTCCCAACCATTAACAACATGTTCAATTAAAAAAAAAATGTCTCCGTACAATACTCAATATCCTTAAAAAATATTGCTCAAAAATCTGTTTTACTATATAACGTCTGGCATTTTTACCTATGGCATTTTTACCTATGGCATTTTTACCACTTTACCTCTGGCATTTTTACCGCTGGCATTTTTACCTATGGCAATTTTACCTCTGGCATTTTTACCGCACACCATATAAATGGGTATCAAAAAGTAAATTTCAGTAGCGTTAAAGATATCATAGCAAATTCAATAAGTCCTGGTATTGATATGACAGAAATTAAAATTCAAGTATGAAATGTGTCCCCCCCAGGTTTAATGTCCAGGTGTTTGTTACCCCTCACAGCAATTGCTAGGGAGGGGGGGCTACATCTTGTTCGGATTTCAATAATTTTAATGTTTAAGTGGTCATTTTTTTATGTTATTTTCTACTGATGCAAAGAAATACTTAAATTACTTCCCAAAATGTATAATATATTATAACATCATTATTTTTTTGCAAGCATTCCCCACACATTTGGCAACGTCAATATGGTGAAATAATCAAAAATAATATTTTCATGATATTGTTGAAAACACAATAAGAATCTTTTATTGACATACCATATATATATATCGCTCAAATCAGCCAATGGAATAAATGAAGTGTCTTTATTTGTGTCTAGCCGCAGGAAATTTTATTGGACAGTCTGTCTTACAAAGGTCAGGTAAGGTGAAAAGCTGGCTTAGACAGCTTCCACGAGAAAGTACAATTGAAACATATACATGTAACTGTTAAGCATGTGCTAATTATAGCAAAAAACAAAACCTACATATTTAATTGGCTCTGGAGATAATCTGTCTACTGGGGTCGGTGATGTCCCCCAATAGCTTATCTTATCAGTTAATTTATAAACTGCAGTGTTATAATGAAGTGAAGCAAAATGTCTATGTCACAAAAGAATGTTACTCTCAGTTGCAACTGGGCAGACATGTGGTCAATTACTCGAAAAAAAATCAATGAAATTAATGATTTTAACTTATTTTTTAACATGATTAATGTTTTTTTCATTGATATATTATTAATTGGTAATCTCAACCAAAGTGATCAAATTGATTACAAATGTATTAATTCATGCATTTAATAATATTTGGGCTTCTAGACCCTTTATCAACCACTGTTCATCTATAAAAAAAATCCTATTCTTATTAAGGGTGTCATGATACGCTCCCCTTCATTACTATACGTATCGCGGTACAGTGTGTACGATACAATACATAACGGGATACGTATTGTCAGATGGAAACAACATACAAACCATTTTAAATCATTTTTTCAATTTTATTTAAAGACCTCTACATACATTAATTTCTTTAATTTGTAAAAAATGTTATTTTATTTTAAATTCATGATTACAAAATTTGTCATTTAAAAATGTGATATGAGATGATATTGGGAGAATTTCCGTTAACATTGATCCAATTACTGTGCCACATATTTTATTGATTGCGCTAATGGAATCTTTCTTGCCGCGTATTGTAACAACATCCAAACATTAAAAGTTTACTTGGCGCGTTGGCGCATATGAAAAATGCTGTACCGTACCATTCGCACTCGAAGGCGTATCATGCACCGTACTGAGAGGAGACTATTACGATATACCGTCCCACAGAGTACCGTGACACCCTTAATTCTTATCCTATTAACTTGCACAAAAAAGAAAGATGCATGGTACTGCACGATTATTGCATTTGATGTTCATGGGCATTTGAAAAGTGCAGTCACTCATTCAACTTCTATCAGAAAGGAAAGAAAATGCCAGAGTCCACTGGTGCAGAAGTTGCATGAATTGCTTTTTCAAAATGTAACTTGTATACATGGGTTAACATGGTTCACTAAAATTCTCATGAAATCAATTATTTGACTGATTACTTAACTGCTCCCACACCTATTTAAGCTCCAACACTTATTTTTTGCATAAATGCAGATCATCAATGCAATAGACTGTATTCGGAACTCCACTAATCGTTAGGTACAATAAACTTTTTACCATTATGACCCTAGTGTCACATGAATATTCTGGTACCGTACTTACTTAGTTTGAACAAGACTATTTCCAAGCAATATAAGTCCAATACCGATGAAACTCCACCATTTTCAGCAATATTTCTAGTCTATTTGTTGCCATACCAATCAGAATTATTGACATTGGAACACAATGAATTGACATGCATTATCTCCATGTTGCCTTCTATCCATGTTTCAAGTTTCATGAAAAAATATGTAGAACTTTAAAAATTATCGCAGGATCCACTATTTTCAGCAATATTTCTAATCTATTTGTTGCCATAGCAACCAGAATTATTGACGTAGGAACAAAATGAAATGACGTGCATAATCTCCATATTGCCATCTATCCATATTTTCAAGTTTCATGAAAAAATATGAAGAACTTTTAAAGCTATCACAGGATCCAGAAAAGTGTGACTGACTGACTGACTGACTGACAGACAGGGCAAAAACCATAAGTCCCCTCCATTTTCACCTGTAGGGGGAATAACAATACGCATTCCCGTGGATCTAGGTCAATTTTATTTGTACCTCATGTAAATTAGCGGAAAAACCAGTTGTAGGCAAGTTCCAAATAAGAACTATTGTTCAGACTTAATCCCTTTAAATACCCCTCGGACCGAGAGCTATCAGAGATCTACACCACTTGAGTAATTAACTACATGATAAGTTGGCAAGTGTCTGATGTTGTTAATGTGTCATTTGTCTTCATGAATTGAAATTGAATCTGTTTTTTGGTCAAAAGTAATCATAATCATAAAATAATAATGAGTAATGACCTCTTGTAGAGGTAATCTATAAAATTATTATTTAAGTAATACAAAAGCTATAATTAATGATCAATCCATGATTAATGAAAAAAGTAATCAATTAATAATCATGATGATAACAGATTAACAATTATGATTACCCCATGTCTGCTACTGGCAACTTATTGAAAATATAACCCCATTTCTCAGGTAAAAAGTTTTATCAACTCATCAAATAATTATGAAATGGTATTTGTACTAAATACTTCAGGTAAAAATGAAAGTTAGATTTAAAATTTGACATTTGCACAACAGTAGATAGCAGCTTGTGCTTCAGTGATGTGAGACACAAAGAAACTATTATCAAGCATGTGCAATACCCTTAATGTTTTGAAGCATATTTAATTTGCATGAAATGTACAACTCTTTTATCTTGAAATAATGAATGAGAAAATCAGAGCTTCCCTTGACATACTTTTTTGTATCTTCCTCACACCCTAGGGTGAATTAAAAAGAGACAAAACAAAAACACAATTTCTGATAGAATATTGGAAATAGTGTCACAAAGCATTTGGAGAGAATGTTCAAAAGAAATAGTAAATACATTTTAAATGTTTATTTATGGATTATGATGAACAATTTAATGATCAATATAAAAAGTGCTTATGAAATGCTGGGAACAAATTAAAATGAATGTTGCCTGATTGAAATCCCATTGTGGTTTTTCCAGAGACTGTTTATCATCTTTGATGTGAGGTGTGAGCATTTAGAAGCCCTTAAATCAATTGAAAGTCTGTCACATTGAATCTTAAATTATGAGACTGAATATTGAATTGTGTAAAAGGTCCCTTTTTTGGGCTGGACTAAATGACTGCCAACTTATGACATTGAACAACAAGTTTTACTGTAAAGTGTCAAATGAGCATGCAGTACAACAATTGGCCCAGTGACACCCCATTTGCACAAATATTTGTTTGCTACTTTTTCAATCATTTTTAACCCTAGCCTTATAACTCCTTAGTAAACTCCTAACAACAAGTATCGTTGAAAGCGATGGATGCTCCCCGATGATGCGCTTTGTCAATCTATGTATTGATAACCACCTAAAAAAAATCTATTATTAGCCTCGGTGACCTTGACCCCAAATGACATCAAGCGTCATCAAAAGGTAGAGGTCTATATATGTAAGGTACCTACATGCCAAATATGTAAGAGATCAGTAAAATATTGAAGGCGCTATGAAAAACTGTAACAAAAGTGTGACGGAAAAATATATAATTAGCCTCGGTGACCTTGACCTTTAACCCAGTGACCTAAAAACTCATCAAAAGGTAGAGGTACATGCAAGGTACCTTAGACATGCCAAATATGAAAGAGATCCGTAAAGTAGTGAAGGCCCTATGAGAAACTGTAACAAAAGCATGACAGAAAATCTATTATTAGCCTCGGTGACCTTGACATTGAACCCAGTGACCTCAAACCTCATCAAAAGGTAGAGGTCCATGCAAGGTACCTACATGCCAAATATGAAAGAGATCGGTAAAGTGTTGAAGGCGCTATGAGAAACCGTAACAAAAGTGTGACGGAAAGAAGGAAGGAAGGACAAACTGGCCACTATATGCTCCGCCAAAATTTTATTTCGGTAAGCATAAAAATATAACACTTGTTTAACCCTTTCCCACACAAAAGCAAAGTGGAAGTGGCTATGTGCAAACAGCATAACTTCAGAACAGCCTGTGAATAAAACGCAGTCTGTTCAGGTTTTATGCTGTTTGCTGCTAATCAGTATCTAAGGGTTGGAAATGAAGCCTTTAAAACTTGGATCTAGTAAGAAAGGTCTTGAATTAAATATAACTTTCTAAGTGACTACAAATGCGTCAAAATATGTATCTAAGGGGTAAAGGGATAAACAAAAAGTAAGGATTTGTAGTAAAAAACTAAGAAGATTGCCAGTAGTATTACAAACAAATAAAACTATGTATTTAAAACTGATAATATTGTCTTTGTAAAATTAATCTGCAGATTCATTAGCCCATTGTTCTCAATAATTTAATCAAATACAACTGATAGATTTACCATGCCAACACGTTGTTTAAAACAATTATTATAATACTTGTTTTCCTCAATAAAAAAACAACTTATTTCGTATTCATTTAAAATTAATAAAAAACCCTCAAATCTCAAGATTGTTTGACCTGGAGATAATAAGATATTTGTGTGGAGTGTGTCCTTCAGCTTATCAGTTACTGTGTTACTGATTGTAATCTAATAAACCGTGGGTGACTGTGCTCTCTAGGGGTCTAAGGTGACAAAATAAGATAAGACTGGATGCATGTATTTAAGAGGGCATAAGGCACTATTTGGATTTTTTAAATTAATAAATGACATTAAATAACAAGAGCACCGCCTTGCGGGTGCAGACCGCTCATCTATTTTCTTTTTAAAGGTGAAGGGACTCTCATTTTCAATCACAAAGGAGGGAGGAGTGGAGTGAAGAGGGGTGTATAGTGTGGGGTTGTGGACATTTATTACATTATCTTCCAAAAAAGCGAAAAAAAAAAAAAAAAAAAAAAATCGGGGGGGGGGGGGTATAGTGTGAGGGTGTGGTGATAATTTGTGAGATGATCTTAAAAAAAAAAAAAAAAAAAAAAAAAAAAATCAAAAAAAAAATTTGGGGGGGGGGGGGGTGGGGGGGGTGGGGTGGGGGTATAGTGTGAGGGTGTGGTGGTCATTTGTGAGATGATCTTATAAAAAAAAAAAAAAAAAAAAAAATTAGGGGGGGGGGGGGAGGGGGGGAGGGGGGGGAGGGCACGGGGGATGGTTTGGGTGAAGTCTATTGTGGTATGTCAGGTAAGAGTAGTTTCATCAAAGTATCAATCAAATCTAATCATAAATAAAGAAGTTATGGCAATTTTAGCAAAATTTAATAATTTGACCTTGAGAGTCAAGGTCATTCAAAGGTCAAAGTAAAATTCAAGTTGCCAGGTACAGTAACCTCATGATAGCATGTAAGTATTTGAAGTTTGAAAGCAATAGCCTTGATACTTCGAGTGGATCGAAACACAAAATTTAACCATATATTAAAAGTTACTAAGTCAAAAAAGGGCCATAATTCCGTAACAATGACAACCAGAGTTATGCAACTTGTCCTTTTACTGTACCCTTATGATAGTTTGTGAGTGTTCCAAGTATGAAAGCAATATCTATGATACTTTAGGGGTAAAGTGACCAAAACATAAATCTTAACCAAATTTTCAATTTTCTAAGTATAAAGGGCCCATAATTCCGTCCAAATGCCAGTCAGAGTTACATAACTTTGCCTGCACCGTCCCCTTATGATAGTTCATAAATCTTGCAAGTATGAAAGCAATAGCTTTGATACTGTAGGAATAAAGTGGACCTAAACACAAAACTTAATCAAATTTTCAATTTTCTAAGTATAAAAAGGGCACATAATTCTGTCAAAATGCCAGTCAGAGTTACATTACTTTGCCTGCACAGTCCCCTTATGATAGTTAGTAAGTGTTGCAAGTATGAAAGCAATAGCTTTGATGCTTAAGGAATAAAATGGACCTAAACACAAAACTTAACCAAAATTGTCAATTTTCTAAGTATAAAAAGGGCACATAATTCTGTCAAAATGCATGCCAGAGTTATCTAACTTTGCCTGCCCAGTCCCCTCATGATAGTAAGTAAGTGTACCAAGTTTGAATGCAATAGCATTGATACTTACTGAGAAAAGTGGAACTAAACGCAAAACTTAACCAAAATTTGCAATTTTTTAAGTACAAAAAGGGCACATAATTCTGTCAAAATGCACGCCAGAGTTATCTAACTTTGCCTGCCTAGTCCCCTCATGATAGTAAGTAAGTGTACCAAGTTTGAATGCAATAGCATTGATACTTTCTGAGAAAAGTGGACCTAAACGCAAAACTTAACCGGACGCCGACGCCAACGCCAACGCCAACGCCAACGCCAACGCCGACGCCAAGGTGATGACAATAGCTCATAATTTTTTTTCAAAAAATAGATGAGCTAAAAATGGAAACTAACAAACTAACAGCTCATAGATTATGGGCATTCCATAGTGGTGATATTTTATTGTTAGTAAAAAACAACTGCATTAATTTATCAAAAAGAAACTTAACACATAAAATTGTCTATTTGGTATCTGAAAAATCTTTTCTTGCTGAAATTGTGATGTGCACACCATCAATGCATTTGGTTACGTAATATCCCATATTTCTACGAATTCACTGATGGTATTGACACAACTTACATGTAACTGTAACAATAATAAATATTAATAATAATTATAATGCGAAAAAGTTTCCACCGTAGATTTTCATTTACAAGTAATTGATCGCCTGATAATAAAGGCCAATTTGGTGCAGTCACACCAGCAACCAGTATTCGATTTCCATTCTGGGACCAGGGTCCATGTAAATTGTTTCGGTGGTAACAATACAATATAGGTGGAGCTAAAATTAGGTACTCTGGTTGATCCACATGGCACATGACCATGTCTACTTTAAAATATTTTTTTCAGTGAGTCAGAGATTAATGCATATAATTAAGCTCTTAATATTGAAAATTCTTCCCACATTTTGAGTCTTAACTGCAGGAGCTCCAGGTCAACACATTGTCATAAGCATGATAATACATATTCATCAAGACACACACTGTCATGTAATTATTCAGGTGAGGAAGGAACTAAGAAATAAAATATATGCACACATGCACACATTTGTTCACAACCTGTGGCTTTCAAGCCTAAAAGATGCAGCAGACGTAAACATCCTCAGGTGTGAAAAAATGATGTTCAATAAATTAAAAATAATCTACAGTAGATACACTTGATTAACCACACAGACGAAATCTACAGTACTGTAACGACACTGAATTGCTCTTAAGTATGTGAATAATTTCATCATTGTTCAATTAATGGATTTTTTTCAACATTTGACCAACAAAATTTTTGTTGTAGTAAATACATTCAATACCAACAACAAAAAAATCAATTATAAAAGTGGATAACATTCATTAACCCTTTCAGTACGGAAACCGAATTTTAAAGGCCTATGCAAAACGTGGCGTCTCATCAGGATCCAAACTGTTTGCTATTCTGATAGTATTCTTTGAAAAAAATCAAAGAAAATGCTAATTTTAGAAATTCAGCAGACGACATTTTAGCAGACGACAAATTTCCCAGCATGCAAAGGGGGCAGGGGATATATTTTTTTCCCAAATTTCAAGTTCCGAAAGGCAGCAAACAGTCAAATCCATTTCATCAAAACAGAAAGTGACACAAGAACGCCTATTTGTGTCAGTGTCATAACATAGCGCTAAGGCAACATGCATTGAAAATAAAACCAAAGACAAGGCCAGCTTCTTCACTTGTGAAACTATTGCCCTTGATCTTCCCCCCGGAAGCGAGACAATTCACCCCCAAGACAATTGACATGACGCCTTATTTATGATCGCTCCGCCCACTAGAATTGATCCACCAATCAGCGATCGATTAATCGGGCGCACTCGTTAGCAACGACCTGTCCGCCATTTTCTAGACAAGCTACATGTTTAGGTTCACTTTTATTCCAATGAGTTTCTTTTGTTTTCCTCTTTAAAAAAACGATTAAAAATGGTTAAATGGTGTGAATGGGGATTATGTAACTCGGACAATCGATATCCTGACAGATTAGTTGGTGACATTGAATTTATTTCGTTTCCAAAGCGGAAATTTCCAACGAGGCAATGCGGTCTTGACAAGAGCGAGTGGAAGCTTCAAGAATTACTGAGATCCCCTTTATAGAACATTAATTTATTTCACAAACTTGAAATGTCATATAAGCAATAACTAAGCATTATTAAGTATGTATTATGTCACGTGTGCATGTAAAATAATTGAGAATTTTGGTACCCAATTCGTGTAACTTTACTACGAAATCCCCGTTAAAAATCGCGTTTCTGTGTGTGTCAGAAACAAGTGAAAACCATTTTGTTATTATTTTAATAAAGACGTATCGATAAATGCTATTGTAAAAGAGTTATTATTACTGATATTAGTTAACCAATAAATGAGGTAACTTTGGGGAAGTCGGTACCTGCGCGAGCGTCTGATATTGGTAGCCTTATTAATTTATAATAGCCTGACCGTATTCCATTTCATACAACGCTAATTTTATATCAGACAATGTCCAAACTTACTGTGTTGTTTTTGCGCTTTAAATTATAGTGATTGATAAATGTCCCATAAGCAATGTTTAATATGATTAATATCACTTTTATACGCAATAACATGTGGGATTGAGGGTACCCACCCAGCGTCAGAAAGCGCGTAAAAACTTCACCAAATTCCCAGTTATAAAGCGCTATTTCGTGTCAAATACACGGGTAGGGGGGAATGTTTCGGTAAAAATTTTGTTAATAACACGGGTAAATACCGGTGAAGTGTTAATTTATTGCAAATTCCACCATTACACGTAATAACGGGTTCGATTTCGGTAAGCGCGCAAGTGTTTAGGAGCGTGTTTAATGTACCGATTTACCCGTTATAAATGTTCTCTTTAATCGTATATTTTTTTTGCATTTGCAGAATAACTCAATTGCATCAACCCCTTTACAAGTGTAATATGGTGTTAAACAAGTCCATAAAATCATCCGGAATATCGCGTAAATCTATATGCAGTCTATAGGCAAAGAAGCTATTTTGGTGAAAGCTTGTCTAGGTTTTCTTCCCGCTGAGCCACGTGATTAAGTGGGCGGAGCGATCACTGATAAGGCGTCATGTCAATTCACCCCGAGGAGACAATTCACCCCTGCTCCTGGACAATTTTTTTTGATCTTTTGCTGTTTGTTTAGGATTTAGTAATACCAAATATCTGTTTTCTAAGGATAGTTATTTGTATTCTTTTTTATTTTTATGAAGTTCTAATAAAAGCATATCAAGATGTTCTCAGAATTTCTTTCTTTTTTTCATAAAATAACTTGCAATTGAAACATAACTGTGCTTTTTATCTATTGATGTTTGTTTTTGTTATTAACAATATCTTATTATTAACAATATCTTTTTATTGTTTTTATGTCATTAAATAATTTATTATGTGTTCATGTTTTATTTAAGATTGATTTTATTCATTAAAACAGTTTATTTTTGTAAAAAGTGTATAAATAAATAATAATGGTATTGGATACATTATTTGGAAATAATCTAATTGTTTTATTTGATAAGTTATGCAAGATTTCGAAATTTTTATAAAATTACTATATTTATTTTTAAATGGGAAATATAATAATAAAATATTTGTCACATAATCAGTCAACAAAGTAACAACACCTAAAAAACAACCTTTTTCACACCCATAAAGGTATCAATAAACAGATAATCTGTCAGGCATTTAGAGCTGATGAGGGTACTGATTATCTAATGGTAGATAAGGCTATTACTGATTGGGGTTGCTTAGAGATAAGGCTGTAGTATGGAATGAGTTAACATACTGTATGATTGAAGTGGACTTGAATTGAGTACAATTTTTGTAAAAAGTACATTACATTTCAAAACATTTTTAAGAGGAGCATACTAGCGGTATTATAGTAGATTTAATAAATCATGAGGTATTGGTGTATAAGTAGCATTTTAAAAAATTATAACATAAAATGGTGTGAATTTGATACTGGCTTTGAAAAGAATACTGATAATTGCAGACTAAAATATGTTTCAATACACAACATTACAAAACACAACTTCTATCACTAATCCTTCAATGAGAGAAAATCCAACAACTTAATGGATAATAAGAATAAAAATAATAATTTTTTTAATGAAACACTTTTGTTTATAGGCAGTTAAATAAAAAAAAAAATAAAAATATCAGGTGAACAACAATGGAATTTTTTAATACAATACCAGGTCTTAGAATTGCCCAGCCCAACATAATTATTTGTCAATGTGTGTAACTGAAGTCTTTGTTTATCTGTGTTGACACTTTGATAAAGCCTTGTCAGGTGTGTGAATGCTTGATTGTAATACCCATTAATAGCACGCTTCCAACCAGATTAAATTTCCTTTCTTTAATTAAGGTTTTCTTATCAATTAAACCATAATATTTTATTAAATTAATTATCCCATCTAACATGAATAAATAAGTAATTGTCATAATGTAAAATTCTAAGAATTAAATGAAACTAATTAATCAACTTCAATATTTGACAAAGTTCTCAAATAATAAAATAGCAGTTAACCTAAAAATATTATTTCAGTCTTCACGATAGTTCATTTTATCCACTAGCCATTCGGGCTACTGGAATGGTAAAGACAAGTAGCCCAGCAGCAAAATTACTAGCCCAAAGTAAATTTGTTAAAATATACACCCTGTTAAAGGGTTTCATCTTTCAATAGCAGTTAATCTATTAAAAGTAAAATTGTATCCAGGGTATGTTAACTGTAAAGCCTATTGCAAAAACAATTGCAACACAATATAACAAGTCAATGTAATTATGTCCTTTTTTAATTATAAGTATTTAACATGTGATAAACAACTTCTTCGTTCATCTAATCATCACTGCAATTGACATGACGCCTTATCTATGATCGCTCCGCCCACTAGAATTGATCCACCAATCAGCGATCGATTAATCGGGCGCACTCGTTAGCAATGACCTATCCGCCATTTTCTAGACAAGCTACATGTTAAGGTTCACTTTTATTCCAATGAGTTTCTTTTGTTTTCCTCTTAAAAAAAACGATTAAAAATGGTTAAACGGTGTCAATGGGGATTATGTAACTCGGACAATCGATATCCTGAAAGATTAGTTGGTGACATTTAATTTATATCGTTTCCAAAGCCGAAAAGAGATCTTGAGAACTGTAAGAGATGTATAAATACATGCGGTCGTCACCACGAACAACTGAACGTCAACACTGTCAAAGACAATTATAATATATTTTTATTGGATATACTAGCAGATTTAAATAGTTTATGTTATCGATCTGATTATCACATAATATTTCACTTTTTAAAAATAGTTTTATCAGTTACTAGGTCAGAAGCGAGGTTCATCTGCATTACTTAAAGAAAAATAAAACCCACCATGAAGCCTAATTCATGCTGTGTTTTATTACTCTGATAGTAATGCACTTAATTGACATCATACATGTTATTTGAAGGTGACATGTGATTTATTATCTTATTAACGGTATCTACACATTTGCGCTCATGTGGTGTCACCAATAAACGCTTTTAATCCACACTAGGAGCTCGAATGCCTAGATCTCATTTTTTAAACGAGTTTCTATATTTTGTTCGGATTAAAAAACGGAAATGAAATATGGCAAAAACGGTGTAAAAAGGGTTAATGCAACTCTGACATTTGGTATCCAGAAAGATAAGTTAGATGAATTAAATTTACACCATTTCCAACGCAGAAATGCGGTCTTGACAAGAGCGAGTGGAAGCTTAAAAAATTATTGAGATCCCCTTTAAAGAACATTTATTTATTTCACAAACTTGAAATGTCATATAAGCAATAACTAAGCATTATTAAGTATGTATTATGTGTGCATGTAAAATAATTGAGAATTTTGGTACCCAATTCGTGTAACTTTACGAAATCCCCGTTAAAAATCGCATTTCTGTGTGTGTCAGAAACAAGTGAAAACCATTTTGTTATTATTTTAATAAATACGTATCGATAAATGCTATTGTAAAAGAGTTATTATTCAGTGTCCGACAAATCCATTGCCCGGAGCCCGGGGGCTACCAACATTTTTCATCGGGCTACTGAAATTTTCCAGCTGACGCCCGCCGGGCTACTATAAATCTATAAGAGCGGTAGCCCGGTTTATTAACAGACATGCGTAGAATAAACACGCTGACCATGTGTTTGTACACTGTGTATTGCTTATAATCCGATAACAAAGTGCAATCAATTAACTTATCAGTCACTGATCACTTGCAGTAATGTCTTAAACAGTAACAGTGTATTTTAATCATCCAATCAGAATCAACATTTGTCGTCTGCTAATAATATAATGAGAGCCGGTTGGATAGTTGGCGCACATGATGCAACATCATTTCGCAGTTTGGAATTCTTTGTTAACCGCAACAATGAGTAATTGCGACAACGTTTTTGATGTCGTTAAATATCCAAGGACGCCAAACATTAAATAAATCAAAACAATAGCGGATTCTTCAAACGCGTTAACGGTAACGAAACCGAAAATAAATATTAATGACAACTTTGTGAACGCGGTTAACACCTGCTTATTAGTTTGCATTGTCAATTAATAATTGGATTAATCGACTGTAAATCAATAATCCCATATATGCCCGATTTATAATATTTTTAAAACCAAATTATGGGTGGGTAATATAGACGATAAGAGTCATAAACACAAACGTTTGAAATTTTCTAAAGTGTCAAATGAATTTCGGAATATGGTTCTATTTAAAGATATGATGAAATAAGCTCCCAATCAGGACCGTTGTATTGCAAGATGCGTAAATAACCTGCCACGGTTTGCACGTGTTGTGTACAGCTATTTTAGGTTACAAAATTCTACATTTAAGAAATGAATTTCTTTGTCCTGATAAAAAGCGCGCGAAAATTGCCGTGGGTGTATTTATTTGTAAATAAAAATTTCGTAGCAGGTACAACATTGAGATCATTTAATTTCCATTAAAAGTTTCGTTGTGAATTTCAACTAAAGTACCGGGGTATCTCGCGAATTATTTGGCATTGACATTTTCTCTTAATAAAATATCATGTAAACACGCTGTATCGTTACCGTTATGCTGTATCAGTTCCTTCATTATTGAAACAATTGTTGTATTGTATACTGACTGCACACAAGTGTCGTAACATACGGATGCAATACGTAAATTCGGACAGTACTTAAAGTCGGACACAAGTACATGTAAATAAATGATTTAATACTCTTGATTTCTTGAAACTCTGTATTTGTTGTTAAAAAGGGCAATTGCATTGATTAACACCATACGAGTCAATCGTATTGATCATCTAAACGCTTTATTTACGTTTACGACTTAACGTGCTGACCGAATTTAAGTACACATACATGTGCACATACATGTAATATCTACATGTAGTATATGATTTTCTTTGGTACATTTACATTTAAGTACACGGTGCCTGTTCTGTAACATTAATTTACAATATTGACTGTGTACATCAGACTACTTGCTGTTTTATGTATATGTATGTATACATATTATGTATATGTAAATAAAGAAATAAAATAAAGATGAAAACCTGCCTCTTATCATTCTGTAGGAAAATTTTATGGGCTACCAAATATTTTTATTGGTAGCCCAGTGGGCTACCTGAAAAATAAGAAATTTGTCGGACACTGTATTATTACTGATATTAGTTAAACAATAAATGCGGTAACTTCGCGGAAGTCGCTACCTGCGCGAGCGTCTGATATTGGTAGCCTTATTAATTTATAATAGCCTGACCGTATTCCCTTTCGTACAACGCTAATTTTATATCAGACAATGTCCAAACGACTGTGTTGGTTTTGCGCTTTAAATTATAGTGATTGATAAATGTCCCATAAGCAATGTTTAATATGATTAATATCACTTTTATACGCAATAACATGTGGGATTGAGGTACCCACCCGGCGTCAGAAAGCGCATAAAACTTCATCGAATTCCCAGTTATAAAGCGCTATTTCGTGTCAAATACACGGGTAGGGGGGAATGTTTCGGTAAAAATTTTGTTAATAACACGGGTAAATACCGGTGAAGTGTTAATTTATTGCAAATACCACCATTACACGTAATAACGGGTTCGATTTCGGGAAGCGCGCAAGCGTTTGAGAGCGTGTTTAATGTACCGATTTACCCGTTATAAATAGCTGATGTTCTCTTTAATCTTATATTTTTTGCATTTGCAGAATAACTAAATGGCATCAACCCCTTTACACGTGTAATATGGTGTTAAACAAGTCCATAAAATCATCCGGAATATCGCGTAAATCTATATGCAGTCTATAGGCAAAGAAGCCATTTTGGTGTTAGCTTGTCTAGGTTTTCTTCATGCTGAGCCACGTGATTAAGTGGGCGGAGCGATCACTGATAAGGCGTCATGTCAATCCTGGAGATCCTCTTAGTCAGAAACCATATCCTGTAAAACAAGCAACCTGATAGTTATTTTCCAGAAGTTTACTTGACAAGTGAAGGCATAGATGGCATACTTTTTTGATACATGTTGACTTTTTTCTTATGCTGTGTTTTTAAGCGTAGCTTATTAAACTCTGTCTTACAGAAGTAGCTTCTCCTTCATCACTGATTTTTTACCACTTTTCTTGAAATTCACGTTTCCGTGATTTTTCATAGTCATTTGTTGACTTACGACCAGAAGTGGGCAGTTTCTTGCCTGGCTTCGCTCCAGCTACGTATTTAAGCATTATGCAGCCTTATGCGCGTAGGGACTTACAACTTTGGAAATAAACACACAAACAAGGTTACAAAGTAAAACGATGTTTATTCCGGAAATGCAAGCCGCGTACGTTGATAAGTTAACTTCAGCAGAAAACACATCAGCATGACGTGTGCCAATAGTTAATAATCAGTCTAAATTGTTCACCACGTGGCCTGTGTTACGACTCGAAAATGACCGTTGAATGTATGGACCAATCGGAACGCGTTTAAATCTCGTATTTTAGGCTAAGTTGAACGAAGTTCTGTCGGAAATCTTCGCAAAGTACTCACAAAATAATGACTTTTATCACACTTAAAAATGAAACAATATTGATACACGGAATTTCTACTGGCCCGACGGGCATACAATATGGCAATTTTAATAGGCCAGAGCTATAATTTACACGCCCAGGCCAACGGACGTGCACTTATTTCGCAGACTGTTATTTAAATCCAATGCACAAATATTATAAATACAAAATACTTAATTTGTTTCAATTTTATATGTTGTAACACAGTTTATAGAAAAAAAAAAGCATTGGTTGGATTGCATTTGACAAAAAACACAATTTCATCTTTCATTTACATACTACATGTATTATCTTCACATCAAAATTATGCTACAAAGTCAAAATTATTACCCCAAACATCTGTTCACAACTTATTTTAAAATATGACAAAAGCAAATGACAATACAATATCATATAAAAAATATGGCAGTGAATTGTCTTGGGGGTGTATTGTCCAAGGAAATCAAATTCTGGAGTGAATTGTCCAGGGGATGAATTGCCTTGGGGTGAATTGACTGACACCCTTTCCCCCATCCACCTACTTTTTAATGAAAAATTGAGAAATTTTACCCATTTCATGGCATGCAAAGTACATTCAAACAGAATGCAATTCTAGTTTTGGCTACATTACTCATTAATTTCAACCATGTGCTGTGATTATTTACCTAGAAGTCTTAAGATTTTTCACAATTTACCTTTTAAAGTTCTGTTCTGTTTCTGCAGCGTGAAATATTGACCTTCGCAAAAACCTCTTTTTTGGAGATCCAAAATATCCTTGCAAGGGAGCTGTCGCTAGTTTCAATTTTCAATGTTTTTTTTACAATATTTTGAGACATTCTTTCTTAAACCTAACACAAGAAATACCTTTTATAAATTCCTAATCGATTTTTAAAGACCATAGGTTACCCATACCCTAAAGAAATGTAATTTTTCCACCTTTCACTGATATGTGCTCGGTACGACTAAAGAGCGTATATTACTATATTCGCGAAAGGGGCGAATATCAACAGATATCGGCTGTTTTAAAATGGTTTTCTAACATTTTTGATCTGGAAATTCTTCTATGAATATAATTCTTCCTGATGTATTTATTCTGTTAAGATCGAGTGAACATTTAAGTGGTTTTTCGTGACATTTGTGAAATGTCTATGTAGTCTTTGTAGAACTCTTTTTCAGCGTTCATGTTTTGTTTTTGTTAATTATTTGTATTCTAATTTCTATTTAATTGTTATAAATTTTATATAAGCTGATATGTTTTACTTTTTTAATAAGCTATGACAGATTTTGAAATGTTCATACGTTAGTATGTTAAAGTGATATTATAGGAATATTACAGTTTATAGGTGTCTATCGCAACCGTTGTTTATTTTTGGTGTTTTCACTTCATATACACTTATATTTGTTAATGCAGCATCAACATACTACAACAATATCCCGGAAAGAGAAAAATAATGCATTTGAATATCAACCGTAGTTTCGTTTTGACAACTGACGACACACAAGATTTGATTTACGAAGTGAATCTAAATCTAGTTTTAGTGCAGATTCGTTCATACGACACAAATACACTATTTTGTTTTACGGGTCATTTCGGCTTAGAGGACTGGGTGAGTCATGTCAAATATCGACTATAATATATACTTTTTTTAAACAACTGGCAGCAAGATGAGTTGCAGATAATTCGTCAGTAACCACATTTAAACTAACTCTTTTGATCTGTTAATTATGTTCAGCTCAATTCAACAGTGAAACATGACCATAATATCACTTTAATTGTTAATTTGGAATTGTAATAATAAACCATATGTCATCTAATCAGTCAAGAAAGTAACAATACCTGAAAACACCATATCCTATTTCCCACCCCTAAAATTACAATAAACAGATAATCTGTCAGTCATTCAGAGCTGATGAGGGTACTGATAATCGAGGGGTAGATAAGGCTATTACTGATAGGGGTTGCCTAGAAATAAGGCTGTAGTATGGAATACTTAAATAAACATTTTAATTTGTCATGCTTTACAATTTAATATTTAGTTAATTAATGTAGAACTGTAACTCATGTTCAAATTTTAATAATGCTGGGCAATGTTATTAAATTATTAATTAAATACACATTTGATTCTGTAAAATTGTATTATGACTGATTATTATTGTAAAATTAATAATCTTTGCGTACAAAAATGTTTCAATACATGTAGGTATGATAATCATATATACTCGGTTTATATGATACTAAGCTATACGTATTTGTACTCACGTTAGCATTATTGTTATACGTTTTTTACTTATAATTGTGTGCGCAATAAGTTTTCCATAGGTAACGGGATCTTCATTAATAGTTTTATGACAAATATTAAATTCTTAATAATTCATAGTTCTATCAGTCTTTATGTCCTATTCATTGAATTACAATATTAGTGTACATATTGTAAATCTTTTATAATGTGTGTAAATATTGAAATAAATATTAAAATAAAAGTATAAAGATGTATGTATACTTGTGAACATATTGTACAGCTTTGATACTGTATGTAAATATTGAAATAAATATTAAAATAAAAGTATATAGATGAATGTCTACTTGTGTACATGATAAAGCTTTGACAATGTGTGTTTCAAATATTTTAATAAAAATAATAGTTTAAAAAATATATTTTAAAAAGTACGTTTACTGTCTGTTATAATGTGCCGATAATGTAACCTGGTGTAAACACAATTTGTTAAAAAAATGTGTTATTTTGTGAAAATATTGCAATAAAAAGTATTGAACTAAACTCTGAAAGTATTTCTCATTTGTGTTTTTGCATAAATAACTCATTCAGAACCCATCAACACATCAATAGTTTCACTACCGTGCGAGTTGACTTTTAGGTACGAGTTGACTTCCGTGCGAGTTGACCAAACAACGTGCGAGTTGACTCCCGTGCGAGTTGACTTAGGTACGAGTTGACTGTAAACCTTGTATTGTGGAGTCGTCGTGGTTATTGTATAGCCTAAAAACAATGTTCATATTCGCGAACATGACTTTAGAGTTCGAAACATGATAATGGCTAGAGAATTGCTCTATTAATGTTAACAGTCTTAATTGTATTTTAAATTAAACTGTAATTTGTTGATAAAAACATTGCAGAAAAAGCATCAATATTGCAAATAGTCGATCATATTCGTTCGTTTCGTTCATATTCGCGAAAATGAGTCATATACGCATTATAGACGGACCCAAAATTTCGAGCAAAAAACTTCAAAAACTGTTAAAGGGGAATAAACAACACAATAATACAATTCCGAATGACAATAAGTATGTTTCCAATGTTATTGTCTTTCTGGATTGCATTTATCATCACAGAAATGGATAAAAGCAACGTTTGGATTATCAAATGGTTAATGTAATATATTTTCGAGATAAGTCACTATATTATTTATACAGTCTTTCAAAATTATGGAACGTTTTAAATTCATCTTTCTAGAAATAGCAATATGTGGGTCTAATCTCTTTCAAAAAGACATTTTATTCAACGTAACGTACCGAGTTAAGAAAATTCAAAAATTATAAATTGATTTTGACACCTTAAAAAGAAAACATCAATTATTTAATAAAGTTTGGTGTCTTTTACTCTTTATACAATGGAATATATTGCAATGGGTATAAACTGTTTATTGAAGTCTGATCCTCCCCCCTCCCTTCTCTGGTTAAACTCCCATTGGAGTTCTTTATAAATTGGAGTTAAACGGGGATCCCCCGTAAAACCCCCATTGGAGTTTAATTTAAATGGGGGATTGACGGGGTCCCCCGTGAAAACCCCGTTGGTGTTTAATGGATATGGGAGATGGACGGGATCCCCCGTCAAAACCCCACGGGGGAAGAAAATCTACAAACACTTTATTTTCTTATTAAAGTACATATTTCTTACAATTATAACTTAAACATGTGTATTTGTAAACATTGAAACAGAAAACAATGCATAATATTAAAGTTACATTTTTTGTAAAATATAGGTAAAATTCTCCCGTCTGGAAAAAACTGTCGTTGGAGAATTGCAATTCTTAACGGGGTAGCCAAAACCCCGTTGGGATCCAACGGGGGATGGCAACTTTATCATCAAATAACTCTACTTTCCAAAAACATTTTAACGCTTTTTTTTTCAATTATATGTATGTACTCAATGCCCCCTAGAAATATGCAAAATTTCATAACAATTGTTCAATAAATAAAAAAAATAAGTTTGCAAATAATCTGGATTTGCAAACTTAATCTGGATACTGTTAATATAAAAGCGTTTAATGAAAAACTTAAATATCTGCCAAAATTTAGGAAAAGTTCCCTTTAAAATAAATATTAAATCAAGCACTTGGTAATACCTAACACATAACTTTTTTATTGGTCCTCAGAACATTGGCATTTTTTTCTTTCACAAACCTATAACCTTAAATAGTAATAATTATAAGTAAATATTAGACAAATTATGCATACACAATTATAAAACATGCAAACATCAGCTGTTGTAACTATTGTGTCTAGACGACCAGGAATACCAATCCTTCCAAATCAGCTATGACACAACTTTACGCCATTTGGCTGAGTAGTGTAGCTCTGCCTATTCAGAGAAGACTCAAGCCATCTATCACTTTATAACATTTATAACTATAAATTTTTAACATATTTTTTGAAACAGTTTGATCAGCTGCTGCCTCTTATCACATGCTGCTCGATGTACTGGTGTGTTGTTCATAACTTCCGGTTCCATCACGTTTCCAACCAATTCCTCTATCAGTGTAACGTTTGAATCCAGACACAGGTTATGCAGGTGCATGTACACAGTTGATATTTCACAGCACTTATTGGACTTGAAAGGCCAACATCCACCAGTGGCATGCAGATATCTAAACAAATATCAAAAGTATTTCTTTAACATAGACATTTGTCTAAGTGACTCGGGTAAGGTTAATATACTTAAACGTACCCGGTCCTTATTAGGCTGTACCCGAGTTGTATTCCTGCCCAAAATTCGATGTGGTACAGTGCACTACAGATAAATGTAAAGCCATATTGTTTATCTAAATTAAACTTACCTTTTGAAAAAACTGCATCAATATGCTTTTTGAGTATAAATTTCGATGATATAAAGACTATTTGAGAAATAAAATTACATAAATGTGAACATAATTGTAAAAAATTAAGCCTACAACAACCCATTTAGCATTAAATTTCCGGCTATGTTAAAGTATATTAACTGTTACAGGGTTAGCTCTACATGTAAGTATACTTTAAGAGTACCCGGGGTACAGGTAAGTAGTATCCGAGCTGACAATGACCAATCGAACAACATTGTAATCAAATGAGAACAATATAGAAACAATTAAGGTGATTTTTCTACAATTATTAAATACATAAGGTACCATTACTCAGCATCTACTTAACTCACCAATACAATAAACTTGTTTAAAAATAGCAAACACAAACAATATCATGATGTCATATTCATTTTCATGATCACGATGTTATAATCAACAATTTCGAGGTAAAGTATTGTTCAATCATAACATTTAGAAGTAGAACAACTACAAGTTCAACATTAGCGGGTGGGGGAATCTTTCTGCACTTAAAGTCATCGATAAGTACACGTCGACACAAAATAGAATGAGTTTAACATAAAGTCATTTGTAAAGAAACACAACAATAAATGCTTAAACTAATACCGGTAATCATCGAATGCTTTTATTAAGAAAAGATACAACAATTACAAATAAAATTTCGGAGGAAAACAATCCAAAAGCTTTTTACAAGTATGCAAATTCAAATCGTAAAGTGCAAGTAGGAATTTCTAATTTGAAAAAGACTAATGGCGGGTTTACTGTAAATGATAAAGAGAAGGCAGAAGAACTGAACTCATTTTTCAAAAGTGTGTTTGTTGTTGAAGATTTGGAAAATATTCCAGATGCAAATGACAGGAGTAATGGTTTAAACATTGGTGAAATGTTGATTGATGAAAATAAAGTTATGAAATTACTAGAAAATTTGAATACCTTGAAATCCTATGGACCTGACCTTATTCATCCTAGAATTTTGAAAGAATGTAGAAGCAAACTAGTCGTTCCACTTACAATGATTTTCAAATTATCTTATGAAAGTGAAACTGTTGTTGAAGATTGGAAAACTGCACATGTGAAGGCATTGTTTAAGAAAGGTGCCAGAGATGAAGCTGGTAACCACAGACCCATAAGTTTGACTTGTATACCTTGCAAAATGATGGAAAAACTTGTTAGAGACTGTATAGTTTCTTACATGAACTCAAATAACATGTTTTCAAATTCTCAATTTGGTTTCCGTTCTTTACGTTCGTGTGCTCTACAACTTTTAGACGTAATGGAAAAATGGACTAATTGGATAGACGAGGGTAATAGTTTTGATTGTATTTATTATGATTTTAGCAAGGCATTTGATACAGTACCGCACACCCGATTGATGAAGAAATTAGAGTCTTATGGTATAAATGGCAAAATTTTCAACTGGGTAAAAGCTTTTCTTACTAACAGGAAACAACAAGTTATTGTAAATAAAAGTGAATCTGAATGGTGCAATATTACCAGTGGCATACCACAAGGAATTGTTTTAGGGCCAACGCTTTTCCTGATTTACATAAATGACATTGGGGACTTAATTGAAAGTACCATTAGACTTTTCGCAGACGATACAAAACTATTCAACCTTGCAAAATTACAACAAGATACGGACCAAATTCAAAGAGACAATGACACATTATGTAAATGGAGTGACACTTGGCTTTTGAAATTTAACACTGAAAAATGTGGAGTAATGCATTTTGGAAAAATTAACCCAAACAAGACATATCTGCTTGGACAAGGATCTGAAAGAAAGGAAATTTCAAGTAAAATACAGAAAAGGGATTTAGGGATTATATTCAGTCCTGATTTAAAATTTAGAGAACATATGAACCAGTGTATAAATAAAGCGAACAGCAAGATAGGACTAATTAGAAGGACTTTTCTTCACATTACTACAAAACAACTAAGGAAATTATACAAGTCGTTAATCAGACCTCACTTGGAATATGGAAATATAATTTGGTACCCACGATTCAAGAAAGATATAGAAATTGTAGAACGAGTACAAAAACGTGCGACTAAATTAGTATACTATGTTAGACTTACCATACATTGAAAGACTTAAACTATTGAAAATACCGTCTTTGTCATATCGTCGTTTCCGTGGAGACATGATCGAAGTTTTTAAACTCTTGAATAAAAAAGAAGACATTGAATTTGACAGATTTTTTTAAATGAACAATACTACGACAAGGGGTCACTGTTTAAAACTCAAGAAGAAATCTTGTAGAAAGGACACCAGAAAATACTTCTTTTCTCAGAGAGTGATAGATCCGTGGAATAATCTACCGGAATTCGTTGTTACAGCGCCATCCCTTAATACCTTTAAAAACAGATTGGATAAATACATGGGAGATAAAATGTACTCAGTTATACCGGAGACTACCTGGGTTAACGAACATGAGGGGGCTATTAGAAGCTGATCCAGCTTGCGGCCATAACCGGATATGTAATGTATGTATGTATTACTTATTCTTCAACCATTTTGCAAAATCCGAGTTGTCAAATGCTTAGTAAACAAAGGGCAACTACTCTAAAGTTTTTGGGTTAAATGCTACTTATTTGCTATTTGAAAATAAATACAATTTTATAATTATACTTGTTTAAATCAATGATTTCTTCGCCTTATTTACATACCTAAGCGACGGAATGAAAGGGATGAGCTCGCCGGCAAGTTGGTGCTATGTCTTCCCCGATCAAAACCAACAATCGCTCTATTCCGCCCTTACTTAGACGATATATCGAAGCAATGTTCTCATCTCTTAGGTTTTCGAGAACAATTCTCTCCCTAAAAAGCCTTGGCATTGGTAATTTTTCGTCTCCTGTCATCGTGGATGACAAAAACGACCGCCATTACGTTAATTTACGGGTGCCCTTATCCAGTCGTATATTTATGTATGAAATTTATGTAATTTTAATTTACGATTTGCTTGATGAAACGCGATTTCATTGAAACATCGTAATTTATGTAAATCGTAATTTACAACTAGTCGTAACTCGTTAATGAAACGGCTCCCTGAAACAATTTGTTTTAATTTTGTAAATTTACCAAAACATGAAAAGGCCCCTTGAAATGTTTAATATACATATACATTGATAGTTAATACTAATTTATTGCATTGCACTTTATTTTATTTTCAAATTAAACCACAATTCGCTAAACTTAAAATTACTAACTCCGATTCGGCGTTATTTGAATCAAATACCGTATTATACGATACTACGATACTAAGAAAAATGATATTATAAACTATCAGAGCTATGCATAGAAAAATACAACGTTAAATAAAGTCTGTGAAAGACCGCAGTCAATTATACATCAAGCACAATCGCATCTCATTTAAATTCTTTCAAATATCGAGTATTTCTAAGCATTACGGACAGTGTTTCTATCAGAATTAAAACTACCTCCTAAGTGACATGCGAATTTCGTAATTACAATCAGTAATTGAAATCGAATGCCGCGAAATATTATCTGAAATGTCATTAACTTGTAAAAAAGGATGGGTTTTCTGATTCCGATAATGACGTTTTTTAGAACTTACGTGTAATCATATGGCTTCATTTTTATTTGATACTTGATGCAGTAAAACTATAATGCGATATTTTGATTTTCCAATCTTTTTTCGCATATTTCTTATGGCCATGTTATTCTGTATACAAATTTAAGTTTATGAACAACATTACCGAATATTAAAGAAATCTGAGAAATTAACAATTGCAAACCCTCAATGTGTCTATCCCCATTTTTGCGTTACCATTTAATTGTACAATTACTTCTTATAAATATAAATGTTGATGAGGTAAGACGAATGTGGTATATATTTATATTTTAATGATTCATATATGAATTCAGTATTGCAACTGACACGTAACACGTGGAAAAATATATCTTATCAGAAAATTAATATAAATACCAAAATCAAGTCGAAAATCATTTTAAAAACTATTTCTAAAACGATATCGGCATAAGGGAAATACAAACTTATCTATTGTCTTAAGTTATTTTAAAATAACTTGTAACAAATAACGGCGATCTGATATGACAAAGTTTATCATATACATGTTCTCCCATGTATTCGTGATCTAAACAAAGAAGTATATTCAAGTTTCATCGCTCAAGTTTCAGCTTGACTTGCAAGAAAACCGACGTTTGCACAAACGAATGTGCAATTATCATACTGTAATTAGAATAGATTATATATTTAACAGTTCTTTTTGTCAATGCGTCAATATAGAACTGATGGAAAGTTAATAATGAATTCTAATTGTAGCACATATTTTAACCAAGTTATCGTAGTATTACGCATATACTCGGGGGTAGTTCGGAGTTATTGAAATGTTCGAAACAACGAGACAGCTCAAGATTTTTTGGAGTTTAAATACCTTATTATATAGGAAAAAAAATTCATGTAAACTTACAAGCATATTGTTGACATGTAGACACGCACTCAAAATAAACATACTGTTTCATTTTATGACGTCTGTGTAAGACTTGCACGTCTGACATATCAAGAGTAACCAGTAAGTCAACAAAGCCAACACAGTCTTTCAAGTAAAATAATATTCGCGTATCTGTTATTTTGCAGCATTTTCCAATGACAATTTACTATGATATTTTGGTAATATAATTTTTCTGGTATTAATTTGACCCCAATCCCCGGAAGTAATACAGCGACAGCTCTGTTCTTAAGATAAGTAAATGACACAAGTTAAAGAAAACCAAATTTAATAGAGAATATAGAACTGATTACACAACTGAGTTACGAGATCGTTTAAGGCGCATATTCGATAAATGTGCGATGGACAAACTCTAACTGCCATTCCTACCGGAAAATATACAGCTAATAACAATTTTAAAGCCCACTTAACACTCACAATCAACGAATAGTTCGTAAAATATTTCGCAGAATAAAATGTACCCGTTAAAATCAGTCTTCCTTATAGAAATAGCCAACATTTCAACGTTATATGTGGTATGGTAACACAGACTTAAAGAGAAACAAATTTTTTTTTTAATTGTTTTTGTTGGACCATATATTCCATGTGAATCTCTCGCGGCGTCATCCGACATGTGAGAGAAGACTAACACTGCTGATGAAAGGTGTTCAATCTAACTAGTCCAGTTGGAGATGTAATTTTCTACACAAGATACTATTAGTGTTGTCCTCGTAATTACTGTTTTGGCAAAGCTCATTCGAAAAAACACTTTTAATGAGAACACTCCGTTGGATTTATGGGGGCATTCAAACTAAAACAGAGTATGTCATGGATCTCGTTATTGTAAAATAATATTGTTTTTTATTGTATGATTTCGAAACAAATACTCATAATGTTAGCGAATAAATCTACCTAATTGGATTGGGACAGATGTACCACTTGCAGTTTTCTTTACTTATGAATCAAAGATAGAATATACTAGTTTCCGTATAATACTACAGAAATATGTAACGACGATGATGATATTCAGTGGGGGCATATAAATATTTCCTTCATAAGTAAATTAACCATTACTGGAATAAATAATAATAATAATGCAAATATGTTTTCTCAGTGTAAAATAGACATTGAAGTAATAAAACTTAATATTAAGAATGCTGTCAAAATCTCTCGTATTTGATTTATTGTCAAGGGTCATGTTGCAATATCGAGCGAGCAAGGTAATGAGCTTCTGTACTATTTCTAGAAGGGCAACAATAACAGATACATATTTATTTAGTTGAAACTCAACTATATGGTTGCATGCAATAAATGTTAAACTACTTTTCCAGATTATTTAACAATTTGTATAAAATAGAGCTGTTATATGATTATGATTGATGCAAGCACAACCTCTTCGTGCAAAAGCATTACGTGTAAATTATAAATCACGACCTGCCATAATTTACCACGAAACCAATTCTATACTTTATTGTATGTCGCTAAACAATTGGTTTACATTTGAAATTAGACTCAATATTCGAGGATTGTTTGACAATATCACTAGCAAGCAAAAAGCATTCTCTGTTTCGTTATCACCCTACTTTGAAATAGACGATCTTATATCGCCATGTGAACACTATGCATTCTATTAACTTGATTTCTAAATTTCACTCAGCTTTTACTTTTTTCTTTCCTCGGGCATAATTTACGTTACCTTGGATACATCACGCTTGTGAAAATATCAAGTAAAATGCGTGATTGGTTCTGCTAATTCTTACCGAATGTTAACATTGATATACAATAATGCACTTCGCCTATATATACGTATACATTGCAACAAATCTTAATTATGATTGTCAATATTTACATGCAACATGTTTTATTTGAAAACATAGCGCACTGAATCCTGAATAATATAATTTAAAATGTAAAGTCACTACGGCCTTGTATATTCAATATCGTTTGGCACCAAGGCGTATTTTAAAATATATAACTTGTTTTTTGGAATGATATAAATGATGAATTTGTTATTATGGGGAAATCTGTTCCAAATCTATTTGTTTTGTCCGCTTATCGGGTTTGCTCAGGCAAATTAATGCTGTTGTATAATAAATCCACGTTTTGTCTTTAGAAAATGGAACTGATATATTAAGTCTCAAACGGCCCTCGTTATTGGGTATGCTCCGGTTAAATTCGATGCAAAATTATAATGATTTCTGTTTAAACAAGATATAGTTGGCTGTTGTTTGGCTTGAGCTAAATGCAGCGTAGATTGTGAACGTGTGTACCGCAAGTACTATATAATACGCTACTGTGTTTAGGTTGTAACAGTTTATAAACCGTTGAATTCTAGTGCCAATCTTTGAAACCTTCTTTAAAGGAGATGCAGCATAAAGTGATATTTCAGCATTAAATTAGTATGGAATTGGAGTTGAAATATTGCCAGCATTTAAAAAAAACGACTCATTTCATTTTTAAAAACACATCGCTTTGGTGCGTTGTATTATTTGTCCTTGATGTTCATATATATATTGTCATTATTTTTTTTCAAGTAAAATGCTGCCGATATCAATTTATTCCAGTGTCTATACCAAGGCTCTTTTGCAAGATTTTATATACCTCAACAATTAGTGCATTACCAAACACTTAACAATACCGAATTGTATAAGAAAATATTGATTCGTTTCAGGTAATTGTGAGTTTTTAGTTTCTAAGGTCTGCACCGAACGTTGACTTTATTTCTTGAAAAAAATATTCCACTTAAAGACTTAGACATTCACTCATTTAAATTACTGCTCGTTTCAGTAACACAGTACACGATACACCGTCCAACAATTTACGAACCAATCCTTTTCAAACGGCAGTAAAAAGTGAAATTGTTACACATAATCAATGAAATTAATATTAATATTAATATTCCTGAGCTACCGTTCTCTTGAAAAAGACAGCATAATTGTTGTAAAGTCATTTTCAAGTTTTTTTTACAAAAACAAGTATTTTATTTGTCTAATGCTGTCCACAAAAGGTATCAGTCATAATTAAAAAACGCAATGCTATACTCTCTAACAACATCATCTCGATGTAATAAATTATGATATGCTGTAAGTCAATTACACACGTACAATATTAAGTTTTCTCGTCTCTTTGTGCAGCGAAAGCAGTGACATTCACTAACAAGTCATGTAACAATTATGGTTTAAGGTTGGGGATTTGCGTGCAGCGAGATGGTTCCAATAAATGAACAAGAAGCCGAAAAATACGTTTTCATTTTCCTAATGCTTGGTTTGATTTTTAAGAACATGTACGGTTATGGGGTTAAAGAGGTAACTAAGTGCAACCTATTTACTTTTTAATTTAGACTTAAGTTGAAGGTTTGACATACAATTAAAAAACAAACTGAATTGGTATATTGTATAATATGCATGCACTAGGCATTGGATAATAGACGAAAGTAATGAACTTAACAACGATTAAAGTCTATATATTCGATGTTATTGATGCGGTAAAAAAATAAAGTAATATATTTATGTTATATCGATCACAATGCATACTATTTAGGTTGCCAACCCGGAAGATAAATTAAACAAAGCCTGTTGCACGTTCGTCAAGTTCATACGACATGTTTATAATATGAATTTGCCTGTTATTCTTGCCACTCGTCCCTAAGCACTGACCCGACCCTGAAAAGGAAATTACAAACTGGGTAAGCGTGTAACATTATGTCTCCGAGTCGGTTCTTCCAAAATCTGATGTAAAACGCATGTTAATAAATAACGAGTTAGTTTTAATATGTATTAAACATGACATGCATTAGGGTTTGAAACGACAACCTGGTTCAAATCCCTTATAATGGTTTAAAAATATCATACTGTTCGATCGAGTGTAATTTTTTTTCCGTTTTTAGTACTTTATTCATTACATAATATATGCACATACCATCCATCATTTTACACAGGAAAAAGTACATATATATATATATATATATATATATATATATATATATATATATATATATATATATATATATATATATATATACACATATGGAATACATGAACATGAAAATGAAAAAGGTGGTATGTTTTGAACAATGAAGGACACAAACGTACACAAGTAGAAAAGCATATGAAGTAGATATATTAACATATTTATCTTCTTTTTTCCCTGAAATTTAAGGAAACAGAATAAAATCACAAAATTATTCCATTTCTGAGTATGTTTTTCAGTTTTACCCTTCCAGCTTGCGATAATCTCTTCGATTTTTATTTTGTATTTAAAATATTCCAAACATCTTTAAAAAATTGGTGGACATCGTTGATATTTGCATTTAAATATAAAATATTTTCCTAGTAATACAATAACATTGACACAGTTTGAGCAGTTCCTATTGTTGATAAAAGTATAACAAAGTGAAATACATTCATAAGACAATTTGAAATCAGTACAAATGCTAAGTTGGTATTCTATATATGTCTCAATGTTGTTCCAAAAATATGAACATTAGGCCAATTCCAAAACAAATGCATATTAGTTTCAACAGACATTAAACATAACTCACAGAGACTAGATTCTACAATGCCATATTTAAACTAGCGACTTCAATGATTTTTATTTTTTTTAGATAACCAATTGATGTTATACATAATTTTGAAGGGAATTACATCACAAGTACAAAAATGAAAAAAAAATGAAAATCGGTTGAACGTAAGTGGAGTTATCCCCCTTTGAAAATTTCAAAAAATGTGATTTTTCTGCTAAAAACACATTTCAAGCTATTTAATTAGTTCTTTGGTGAGAACTTAGTGATTATATGTATAGTTTTGAAAGGAATGACATAACAAGTACAACACTGTAAAAAAAAAAGAAAATCGGTTGACTATTAGCGGAGTTATCTCCCTTTGAAAATTGAAAAAAAGGGCGATTTTTCATGTAAAAAACACATTTTGAGTGTTGAAATTATTAATGTGATATTATGATGCAGAATACAAGTTGTCTGCTGATTAATGTTAAATATGTGAATGTCAAAGTAAGAAAATAATTTATTTTATGCTTTCAGGTGGTTTATAGAAAAATATCAGTGAAATAAAACTGGTATTTCACTGTTTGAAACAGTGAAAAATGTCGATATTTTTCACTGTTTTATTGTGAAATGACGTCATTTTTTCAACGAAATGACGTCATAAATCCAGCGAAATTATACAGTTTAACTCTTTTACAATGTAAATAAACGGTGAAAAAAGCATAAAATCATAAAATGAAAAGAAAATTTGTTGGATTCGATGGCATATCCATTTTAATTCACTCGTGATCATAAAAAATACATATTTTATATGATCACTCGTGAAATAAAATCGATATTCCACCGAATCCAACAAATATCCTCTATATAAACAATCACATTTGCCATAAACAATAATGGCAAACTACAGTCAAACACAACATGTCTGTAAAATCACACACTGACAAAAAAAAATGTACAACATAAATGCAAGTATTCTGACTTAAAACATGTGGTAATAGCTCCCCTTCTGTTATGTTAATGTCGTTCACTAATCATTAAACAGCATGTCAAGATGCATTTGTCTCACCACCTTTCTTATATTCTAAACACGGATCAAAACGTCACCATCCTGGAACTCCTCTTCTAGCCTTGCCGTGTATATATCGTCATCATCCTCATATTTCAGGTTGAACCATTCCGGAAAGCCAGGAACCTATTGAACAGTGGAAAAAAAAATAACATATTTATTTTAAACACATTGAAAGAAAACATGTATTCGTATGTGTGCTCTTGTTAGCTCACTTATTACTATTTTATTACATGAAATTGATTTATTATACAAATACTTATGCTGTAATGTTATATGTTACGTTATTTATATTGTATTAGTTATGGTCGCCGTGGCGTAATGGATATGGTGTCCACCTAGTGACAATGAGGTCATGGGTTCGATCCCCACTGTGGGAGCGTTCTTTAGATCTCCCCCATAGACACCAAGTACGGGTTCTAGTCCCAGGAAATGGACTCCAGAGCATTTCAAATAAGCCTTAGGCTTTCTATGCATTCGAGCTTAAATAAATAGGTTTAAACTAAAAATTAAACTATATTGTAACACAAAGTTGTCAGTCCAAATGAAGTTTTATGTAAAGCACAGACACATGTTGTTGTTTTGATTTTTAAGAATACCTGAGAGATAACTGTTCCATTGTACCATTTGTACTGTCCATTTTCTTCTATAAATCTGTGCATTATATTTCTACCAACCAAGTCATGTAGCGTTTCAGATGCAGGAATTTCCTTTGCTTTGTTCATTAGTATAATTACTTTTTCTTTTAGTTTATCGACAGATAAGCTTATTCTTTTTCCATTAATGGTTGAGCTCATTTTGTAAATATCTTCACTACATTGTTGTTTAAAAACATTCTTTCTAAATCTTAGTTGAACTTTTAAAGCTTTTTCTTGTTCAGTTTTGGATTTAATTTTATAAAGGGCATCTTCCATCTGTTGTTCATTCTGCCATAACCCGTAAAAAGTCATATCAAGTGTTTCTTTTTCTAGTTTAGCAATTCTCCTCCTTTCCATATCTTCTTTCTTTTTGAAATCTTCTAGCTGCTTTTCAAGGCGTTTTGCATGTATATTTTCTTCTCTTTGCTTGAATTTAATTTTTTCATTTTTTACCTCCTTGCGACTTTGTGTTATGATTTCATGAGCATTGCTATGTTCAGCAAGCCATTCTGATGTTTTGTTAAGTGAAAATGTAATGTGTGATTCCATAGTTATTGTATTAATGTTGGGTTTGCAAGACAGCAGATGATCTACATAAGAAAAAACACGTTCTGGGAATTTATTGTGTTTATCTACACTCTTAGTTTGTATGAGATTTAGGTTGACCAATGCACCACCAGGAAGATGTTCTTTATAATGATTTTTGATTAATTGAGCGAATGCAGGTAACATAACACTGAGTATAACAATAACATGCTTATCAATTTCAGAACTTTCCAAGAGGTATTTATATATTTTATCTTCTTTAACAGGCACATCATCATACAACATCATTTTTCCACAAATAAAATCCTCAATGTGTGATGAGGCATGTTTAAGGTAATCAGCAAGTATAATCAAACGATCATTAAACATAGATATACTAATTTCACTGTTTTCAAGCACATTCCAAAATGGTGTTGTAATAAGTTTTGAAACAAGGCCGAGAGCCTTACAACCTGCTACAAAAAAATCTTCTTTTAAATCATGTAATACAGATGCCAACAGTAAATTAAGGTTTGGTGTTTTATCCAAAAAGTCACACATATGATTTAAAAAGTAATAAATTTGTCCAGCATTTGTGAAAAGAATATTAAATCGGTTGCCTTTTAAAGGCTGCAATGGAAATGACATTTTTTCTTTTTTAAAGTGTCACTCAGAAAAGTTAAAAAGTTACTATGGCAACCGTTCTTTGCATCACCCCGTCTTGCAAATGCTTTGCAAGATGTATGAATAAGCCGTATTGTACCTGGCTGAGAAGGTTTATCAAAATGTTTATTTAGTATAGGAATGTCATTGTTGAAATGTAATTTTTCTGTTTCTAATAATGTTTTTTGAGCAGTTTCAGCTAAATGAACAAGAGTGTGGAGTCCACAAAAAAAATTATTCATTTTAGAATATGCATTTTTTTCTTCTTCACAAAATGAATCATAATTATTAAATACTTCTGGTAATATAGAATTTCTGTAATCTTTAAGTAATTCATTGAATTTTTTTTCAGTAGATGCACGATCGGACATAGTTTTTTTTATATTGAATAATATTTTGTTTCCAACACCATCAGAAGAAACACTCTCTATATCTTTGAGTATGTTTTTAAATGTATCTAAAGTGTCATCACTTGACTTTGTTGCCATTTCTTGCAAACCGAGAAGAGTGTAACAACCATCATCATCTCTTGTTGCAAATGCTCCCCATTTAGTGCCATATTTTGAAGTTTCATCACTATGCAAGGTTGTATTTTCTTTTGTTACTAAATCTGCCATTTGTTTTTTTGATATTAATCCACGTTCAATCGACCAATTATGAATTGTTCCAACAGATGGCAATTTATTTGGCTGAATATTTACTAAATTAAGAACTGCTGACATTACTTGTCCAATTTGTTCAAATGCTACATTGCAATTTAATAATGAATATACACATAAATGAGCATCAGTGCTGTAAGTTTTACTTTCTTCATCAAAAATGATTGCCTCTTTAGTCTTTTTAAGTTTACAGTTCTCAACTTCCAATTCAGATAGTCTTTCATTTAATTCTTTTATTTGTTTGTTTTTGTCTTTAACTTGTTTTTTTAAGTCCTGCTATTGTCATGTGTTTGGTTATCATATCATCTTCAGTGTAAATTCTTTCATCATAATTTAATTTCTGACATTTCTCTCTCCAATAAATCTCCCTACTTGATGTTCTTTTTAATTGTCTGTTTCTGTCTTGTATTATCCTTGATTGTTCATCTAAATTGAGACATAAATTTGTGTTCTCTTCAATCACAGTCTCCAATTCATCTTTCATCTGCAAATTCTCAGAATTTTTTTCTCCCAGTTCACTTGCTATACTTAATACAACAGTGGATAGTGTTTCTGTTGATTTCGGATCATTAATTGGACAGATCTGGCTAAGAGGTTTTAAGTTAATGTGTGCATCTGATTTGACTTGATTTTCAGGACATGTGTATTTGGTATCCATGAATCTATTTAAATTTTCTTTTCCTTTGACTCGCGCTTTATTTTTGTTCAAATGTTGATATTTGCTATATAATCGTTCTAGAGATTTCATAATAGCACATCTGTTAGTATTTTCTTGTTGTTCCATTAACAAAACTTTGCATGTTTCACTCATGCCTCTGTTTTTGATCATGGCGATCACCTCTGCATTGGTAACTCCAGACATTTTTTTTCTGAAATTGCATTTTAAAAATAAAAAAAACTTACATGTGTATCATCAATCCTGGCTGCAAGCTTCTGGTATGTGCAACAATTGAACTGTAAAATATGGACACAGCACAACAAGAAATATAACATTTCAAAACATTCAAATACAGGGACCCATTGGTTGTATTTATTTTAATTAAAAGAAAATACATTTTTTTTTGGATTCCACTTTCAATAAATTAATTATACATTTATTTATTTGAATCAGTACAACAACTACTAAAGATACAATTATACAAAAAAATGAAAAGTAATAAGATAAATATTGATGCATTATAATTAGAATTGCAATGTCAATGTGTCCCGGTTAAAACATATAATAATCAGTATCATGTTCATGCATCATGCAAACAGTTCTTTCCAATCACTTCAACTTCTCAAAATAACATTACTGTCCATTTAAAACTGATGTAATGTATCATGCTTTCAACATTTTCAAATTAAAAAAAAATGCACATCACCAGCAGAGCTGCATTATCATGTACACATTAAATCATGATAGTTTTTTAATGTCTAACAAGTTTATAGTGCAATACAAAGAACCTTCAAATCACCATCAATAATTCCCAAAAAGGTAACAAGTTTTTAATGTTAAGTCACATAATAAGTAAGATGTACTTGCCAAACACTGAAAGTTGAAACATGTCAAAGCTGTCAAATATCAAAATTCTATTTAAATTTGCAAATAAATAACACAAACGTTATTGCTACCTACTCAAATTATGTTTGTCTTTTGGTGTCAGTGAATTTGCATTACTTAAATCATGAAAATTAGAAGTTAAGTAGTAAATTATTTATCTCGGTCGAAATTTCGGGCACCTGTTTTGTTTACTTTCGTTTTCAATATTACAACTTCCGGTTTATAAACAGATCGACCTTGACTTTGTAAAAGCAAAACAAATACAATGCGCAGACGACAACTAGGTCAGTGTTTCTTGTTTCGAAATGAAAACAGATTCGTCTTCAATAAAATAAAATAAAATCGATGACAACGAAATTACAAAAAGGAAAAATATGCATTTAAAGTTCACCTGAGCCCTTTTTTTGTAAATTTTTTAAAGAAAATATTGTTTAATCTTCAATTTTGCAAGTTGTTTATGTGCGCACGTCTGTTTACAACAGAAATGATGTAATGTCTACCCACAATTCCCAAAATCCAATCATTCAGGAAGCGGAAAATACGACACCTATGAAAACAAAAATGGCGGATTTTGAACGTTGAAATTCAAAACTATGATGGAAACTTTCGTTATAATCGTCATTAATTTATTATTAAAATAATTTATAACTATTCTTAAACACAAGAAAAATATCTTACCTTGCTAAAAATGTAATTTCCTGCTGAAAATTAAATGTGTTTTATACATGTTATGGCAATTTACAAACATGCTGTTCACCACACAATCAGAAGGGGAGCTATTTTTAGACGCAAACTTTGGAGTCGCTACTTAAACAGATTTTCGTTGTCGGGAACAATGTTCATCAGATATTAATACTTGAACGTTCTTAAGGAGGAATCTATTATGATTTGAATAAAATTTGTAAATATTGATTCCCAATCTAACTGTTTATTAAAAAGCATTTCCCATTTGTGTTCTTGTTTGTTGTTTTTTATATGTGTATTCTCTATTAACAGTTCTTTTATAAATTTGCATATTTTTGTTGTCGGGGTGATTCTATTAATTAGGTAACTAGGTGGCACGTATGACCTTTCTTCATTGTTCATTTTTTTCTTTCCAGCATTTTGGTATACAACCAACTAACGTGTGGTATTTTAAAAAATCAGAACGGGGCAAATCATACAATTCTTGAAGTTCTGTGAAGGTATGAAAATGTTTGTTCCTGTAGTTAAAGATATGTTCTATTTGTGTAATACCTCGATCGAACCATGGTTTGTAAAACAATGTTTTATTCAATAGGAATATATTTGAATTGTTCCAGAGTATTTCTTCCCCTATGATTGTATGTTTTTCTTTATAGTCCGCGCGGCACAATCCTTTTAAGCATTCAGTTAGAAATTTAGATTTCAATTCCAAAGAGTCTAAAATTTGATGATTTTAGGTTGCATTTAAAGATAAAGAGATTGACATTATTTTCAAGCATGTCACTTTAAATTTTTGCCCATTTTGTTGTTGGTTGATATAACATCCTTTTCACCCAGCTTGATTTTAGCGCGTCTATAAAATTTTCGAGATCAATCATTTTGAGTCCTCCATACTTGTAGTTTTGAACAATTTTGTTTCTAGCGATTTTATCTGGTTTATAATCCCACAAAAATGAAAACATTGAGTTCTTTATGTCTTTTATAATTTCATTGTCTGGATTATTTAAAACTGTTAAAGGATATATAAGTTTCGGAAAGGCGAATGTTTTTAAAACTGTAATTCTCCCCATTAAACTTCCATTTTGCCATTTTGCGAGACAATCTTTAAACTCTTTAATCTTTGTTTTGATGTTATACTCGGTCATTTCGTCCGTGTTATTCAAAAATGTTATACCTAACGTTTTTGCACTCTCCGATGCCCAAGAAAAATTGTAATTTTTACAGAAAATAATGTTTGAAAATTTCATACGTCCTATGCGCAGCACAGTGTATTTATTTTTATTTAATCTTAGGCCTGATATTTTAGAAAAATTGTCAAGGGTTGCGATAAGGGTCTCAAATGATAATCTTGATCCATCCAGAAGGAAGCATGCGTCATCTGCGAAGAGCGTTTGTTTAATTTCTGTATTGTTCACTCTTATACCGGAAATATTTGCATTTGTGTTCATTTCATTTGCCAATAATTCTATACAAATTATAAATATGTAGGGAGACAGCGGGCAGCCTTGTCTAACACCTTTTTGTATGCTAAAGTATTCAGAAAAGTGACCATTGTTTGTTATGCATGACTTAGCGTCTTTGTAAAACAAATTAATCCAATTAATAATTGCGGAGTTAAAACCAAATTTAGCAAAACTTCTCTTCATGAAAGCATGATCCAGACTGTCGAATGCCTTATTAAAATCTGAGAAAAAAATGAGCCCATTTTCATTGTAAATATTCACTTTTTCAATAGCTTCTGACAGACATCTTACATTTTCTCCTATATACCTTCCTTTCACAAAGCCAGTTTGCTCTGTGCCTATAATGGTTGGTAGGTGTTTTTAAGTCTATTTGCAATTGGTTTTGATGGTATTTTGTAATCACAGTTAAGTAGTGAAATTGGTCTCCAATTATTTTAAGTTAATAGATCTTTGTCTCCTTTTGGAAGTAAAGTTATGATACTTTGTTTTTGAATTTCTGTTAAGTTGCCATTATCATAAGAATAATTTAGTGAATTTACTAGGTATTTCTTTATATCTCTCCAAATTATTTTATAGAAATCCGCAGTTATACCATCGGAACGCGGACTTTTGTTGTTTTTCATATCTTATAAGGCTTCTGCACATTCGTATTCTGTAAGATGCTCTATATTATCCGGATTATTTATCCTATTTACATTGTTGTTAAAAAAGTTCGAATGGCTGCTCTCCTCGATATTATTATCTTTTTTATACAATTTTTGAAAAAAATATTTTATATGGTGTATGATTTTCTCAGGATTTACTTCTATTTTGTTTTCGTCAATTTTTATTTGTTTTATTGTTTTCTTTTCAGAATGATATTTTTCCAAATTAGCGAAATATTTTGTATTTTTTTCGGCTCCCTCAATCCATTCAGCTTTACTCCTTAACATATAACCTTTTATTTTAGTATAATTAAATTCATGTAATAATTGTTTTGCATTATGTTATTGTTCTAAAAGTAAATTTTCGTTTGAATTTGATATTAACTTATTTTCAATGTTTATAATATTTTGAAGTAGCTCATTTTTTTGTTTATTTTTAAATTTATTTTTATGGCTTGAATATTTGATGGTTTCATCCCTTATTCGTCCTTTAATTAATTCCCATAAGGTGTTCGGGTTAGCTTCTTGATTAAACTCAACAACTAAATTTATTTCATTTTTAATTTTTGACTGATATTCAGTGTCTAGTAATAACGAATTGTTTAATTTAAAATACCCGGGACCTCTTTCTTGCTTGTCGGTATTTAATATCATTTTAACAATAGAATGATCGGAGCGATAACCTGGGTGTATTTGGCAGTCCGACACGGCATTGAAGATGTTGTTTGAGATTAAGAAATAATATAGTCTGCAAAAAAATGGTGGGTCAGTGTTGGAATGCCATGTATAAACCTTTGCAGTTGGATTTTTTGTTCTGAATATATCACTCAGATCGTAATTTACTATGATATTATTTATTTTATTTGATGTTTTATGGTTAGAATTGTCCCTTCCATTTAATTTGTCGCAGATATAGTCTAAAACGGCATTAAAGTCACCTCCAATTAATAATGTTTCGTCTTCGTAGTCTTTAATAGTATTCTCTAATGTGTTATAGAAATTGACGGCATCATTATTTGGTGCATATAGATTAATCAAAATTACGTTGCATTATGGTATTTCCGTGAATGTTATGACAACGTGGTCTGAAGGTTGACGGCATGAAGTGTCAATCGCGGAAATGCATGACGGTGTCTTTCTTGATCCAGTTGTTCTATATTTTTATATCCAAATATTTATGAGACATGAGTAAGCATAATTAGGAAATATGATCTTTAAAAGCTAGGTCGATAGGTAAAAGTTGAATTGTTAACACGAGTGAAATGAAGATTCTTGGCGTGTGTGTCTTGTTCTTTTGAATATTTTGACGCGTTTAACAAAACTCGATCCATCAAGCATGCAACGTCAAGAAAATAAAATGTTCTCGTAATTTGGAGTTAATTATCGACACATTTAAAATGAAAGTTCCTTGTATCGCATCGACAATCATATTATTGTTTTTGCATTATTATTATTGAGATGCCAGTTTTTGCATTAGTTAATAAAGACGTTAAGACTTTTTTCGCAGGTTATTAGCACTCTGTGAGACAATTACTGTGGACATCATTTGTGTACAAAAGGAGCCTAAGCCACGATACTGCATTATATTCGTTTATTCGTCAATTAGTTCGACCCCAACAGATCTATTCACATGCAGGCATGATTGAATGTCATTTAGACAAATTAAAGAGGACTGGGTATAAATGTATAGTAGCATACATCATTTCAGGCAATGCATATTTTTTATATTCATGTTCATATTTTATCGAACTCTCAAAAAGTTTCCATTTATGAATTTGCAAAGAACTTTGATCAAGACTCCAGCTCTCCACAGCAAGAGCAATTGAACAGACAATGCAGGCGGAAAACAGTGGTGTGACATTTTATTTTTCTTCAAGTATTTCTATTAATGCTCTAAACTCTGGTATTCCTAAGAGCTGCACTTATTGGCGCCAGCTTGAATTTCCTGTAATATGTGTTTTACTTTTAGAACAGTTATGGGTTGTTGGTTCAGCATAGTGAAACACAGTTTATCCAACCAGCTGATGATTATTATTGACCTGTAGTTGCCTCCCGTTGTTTTTTAAAGTGGGTGCATGTATGCCAGTGACTTCAAGTCAAGATAGAGGAATACTCCCTGTTTGATGTACACAGTTAAATACTTTGGTGTAAAAGGTTGACAGGAGCCTTTTTTATTGATTTTATATAATTATTGCATAGGTCATTAGAACATTTATGTGCATATCAGTTTTGCAGTTTGCTAATTTCATCCTCGCTTATTTATCTATGTCAGGTATATATATAATAACCCTTGTTGAAATGTCATCTTTTATTGATTTTGTATGTAGTTCTTTGAAACTTTCATAAAAATTTTAAGTGATTTAGAACTTTTATAATTTATTTTGGGTTAAACAATTCTAGGGAACCTCCAATATATATGTGTGTATGGGGGGGGGGTCGTAAGTTATGCATGCAACTTTGGTCAATATTTTGTCTCCATTTACGTTAATTCAAAATATCATTTAATGCTGATCTGCAATTCATGTGTGATATTCTGTGACAGGGGGTATGTATTAAGGGTCATATATAACTCCTTTAATTGGTGTTTTTTATATTGATTATAAAATGGTCTTTTGGATCATATGTTCAAGCCAAGCGGTTGGTATTTTTTGTATAAACTGTTTTAGTTTGCTTTGCGGAAAGGCGCTGGAAGTGTCCCATGATAGTATATTCCGGCCATTGAAGAATTTAAGGTCAGTTTATATTCTTTAATTTATATAATTTCGAAGTTGGTGATAAAATTAAAGCTTCCGATTGTTGCGCACACATAATAAACACTAATAAGCCCAGAATGTAAAATCGCCAGTTGTTTCATTCTTAAATAATATGTTATTCAGTATAAATAAAAAATGTGTTTGAACACATAATCTAGCAGTAAAAAACTGTGAGTTTTGTACGTGTGTACATATATTTCTATAAGAGGAACATTGTTTTGACTAATTATGCATGTAGAGGTCATTTTGAAGCTTGATATATATTCTGAAAAACTCGTTACAGTGGGGATCATGAACACAAAACTTATTAATGCGTTGCCTTCCTTGTTGTTTCACTTTAAGCTGCATTGAGCAATCTTTTTTACTATTTTTTAATATACTTTCGAATTCTCGTAATTGTACCTGTGTTATAGATGACATGTATTATTACGTAAACTATTTTATATGCATGTCTTTACCCTCGTATACCCTAAAAGGAGCGGAACATTATATCCGTCAAAATGTTTGTGTTTTATAGCAAATAAAGACTGTCAATGGATCAGAATGTTCACTCGTTAAAGGTTAAAACATCCGGAAAAGTAAGTTTAATATCAACAGTTTGTTTTCTTTCCATTCAAATTTACAATCATATTACATACACGACGTAATGCCCATTTCTTACACATGGTCAACCACACGCATTTATTCACTCGCTCTGTGTTTAACAGTTTATTTGGTTGATATAATTTGGTTAAAAAACGCTTTGACAACGATTTTTGTTCAATGATAATATAGTTTACTTTGTATAATTTGAAATTGGTAATACTTCAAGCGGATACTTTGCTAAAAAGTTATAATATGCACTAATAGTACAAATCCTACACAGAGCGTACAGTTTCTGATATAAATTAAATAACGAATACTTGATAATACATATAAATTGCTGATTTTAAAACAGCCGTTTTATACTATGAACCGTTTTGACATGTTGAAGTGTACAATTCAGGATCGTTGAAAGGTAATTGACTACGCTAATTTATTGCATAAATCTTCAATGAGCAAAGCGGGGCTGGACGTGTGTTTTCGGCCCTATCCATATACGGGAAGGTCTTTGAAATTAAGAAAAGCCCAACGAAGACGTTGTCTATTTGAACTAACTGAAGTATTCCTTTGCCCGAGACTTAAGTATGCGATTATCTTGAGTGGCACTTCACTCCTAACTATAAGTTTGAAATAAAGATGCAGATCTCAGCTATTAAATATAATTTGAATACAATTCAAATGTTGAGTGCATTGACGCGCTTGTACCAAACACTTATCAAACAGATGGTGGTGAAAAACCAGTCCTTTTCGACGCTCATGAGGTTCTTCTGCGCCTGAGACTACATTGTGAGTGGACCCGGAGTTTGTTCCATTACTCCTACCTATTAAACGTCTTGATAAACGCACGAAAGTTGGAACAACTTTGTTTTTAATACAGCAGAAATTTTCAGCAATTTACTTCTTACTGAAATATTGTTATTTATGATGTGGTTTTTATTTTGTGAGAGAAACCAGAGTAACCGGGTAAAACCCATGCTACCTAGTCGCAAAGGCAAGAATAGTGTGAACGAATAACTGTGTTAGCCGGACAGCCGGTGAATAACCTAGAATATTTCTTCCTTATATAAGATTGAGGACGCGCTACTCATACGTAACTCGCCATACTCGAACCCCGAGAGAGCACCAGACTATTTACCTGCCATAACAATTTCAAGAAACAGATCAATTATTAAATCTACAGTTACAGCATACATTATTTCTTTAACAACGCCAGTAACTACACTGATAATAATATGAAATAGGGCAAACACTCAAAGCGAGTTCGATTAATGTTTAATAGAAGAAACTAACATAAAACTTAAATAAAGATAATATTTGAATTAAATTATTAAAGGCACTTCCTAGCAGAAAAACG
>NC_068363.1:77753588-77756088 GCF_020536995.1 Dreissena polymorpha | reverse complement strand
ATTGGTTACCACAGTATTAGAATAAGCTCAAAAAAGGTTCGCCGTCACAACAGGTTTACCGGACATGCCCCCACATGGTAAGAAAAGGATCAGGATGTCTACTACATGTATACCAGTACTTACCTACCACACGAGCATTTGTTGCTGAGACAGGAACGAGTTCAATGCATGATTACCACAATGGTTGTTCAAGTATTAAGCATATGCTACGGTTCACTACCAAATTACTGGAATGGACTATAGGGATAATACACGTTTTCGAGGCATCTGCGCCCGCAGATGATCATGTCGAGAAAATGTGTATTTTCACTATTATTGCATAAACATATCACACTTACCAAAATAGATGAAAATAACATTGAAAACAATATGTCTTGAGCATTCGACATCGACAAAATAATTAAATTATTTTATATGACGTCATACAGTTCAAGGCTGTGTTTTACATATGCCTCACTCGGTCATCATCAGAAATGAAGAGGCTTTACCTTCGGATAGGCAGTTTTCGATTTAAAATGTGTGGATTAATGCAAATTTGAAATGCAGCCGCGCAAAGTCAGAAATGAGGAATTATTGTGGAATTTACTGGTCGTGACGGATAAATATATAGTCAGAATTAGTCATTGTTTTCATAGATGTTTCATTCGTACAGGTCTATCTCATTTCGTTCGGACTAAATTTTCTAAAGATTAATACTGCCAACATATTGTCACTGAAGTATTTCAAGCATACATCAGGAACGTTGAAGGTACATACACACTTACATTTAGCTCTACAGCATATAGTCTTTTGAAAGTGTTGAGTAAATAACCTTAACTTCATTGACGTCGCCAATGAAACAAAGCTGTTGTCAAGAGTGTGCAAAAGGTATAATTTGAAAAGTGGATTGAAATATTCATTGCCTTAATCCCTGTATGCATGAGGAAACTGGTGCTTATTTAGTTTCTCATTTATGCTTGGAAAGTCGTCGAAGGCTGGAGTTACATTTGTATTAACATTATTAAGGGAAGTAACTGCGCGTTGACCAGTTTATGGAGTATAAAAACACATAACAGGGCTTGAACGGCACGTGAATCGCCTTGGTAATACACGATTTCTCCAGTTCAAGCCCTTCTTTTCCCGTTTCTTCACCCCGCCAGAGGCATTATAGATATAGTTTAGGTAATAATATTCTTTCTTGCAGAAGTTAAAATATCTTCATTTAAAAAAAACTTCTTTAGAATATTAGTCTAACAGCGTATACACTTGTATCGATAAAGTCGTGTTAAAGATGGCAAGGAAATAAATAAAATAAAGTCATATGATACATCAAAGCTAATGGTTCGCCTGTTAATTATGTTGATACTTTGAGATAAAATCGTTACACGCCTTATTATTAGGCCCACACAATTTATGGCTTATAACCTTTAAAAAAACACAAAATCCATAAACAATTAAATATGAGTCACTAAAGTCGAGCATGTGACATTTAAGTCAATGAAGCATGTAAGGTAAATAGTTTGAAAGAGGTTTCCGACGTGTGGTAACACGCTTCATAGAAAGTTTGAGCATCAGGTGACTGAAAAATATTACCCAAATTTTCACAGTGTAATACAATAGACACCAACATTATATATACATTCAGGTCAGCTGGTGGTAACATTAAATGCAACGGCCCGTTTGAGCTTTAAACGGGGTTTACTAGCCTCCCATCGTCCCGATTTTCAATTATATGTTTACCTTTATGTGGGGGTATGACTTGATCAATATATTTTTTTAACCGATAGTTATACATCTCCTTACTACTGAAGTTTCTTCTGCTTGTATACATGTTTTAAAACATGACTGCTCGCTGTTCATATTACAGAAAATAAACACGCACGTGATCAAAGGCTTGTATATATATTTTGTACTTAGTGGTAAACCCACTTCAAAGGCTCATTGCAAACCGACTAAAATGCGCTATAAAACGGATATACACTCTTGCCACGCGTTCCTTTAATTCGAATACACTCGCTCTTATTATCTGATAGCTTAACATACACGAGGGCTGCCTTATATGTGTTGACAACAAATCTGGTATGTTCCTTGTTATTGTTCAAAAGTTTGAACGGAGAATCCATTCAACATTTAACAATTTAGGAACTTTAAAACTACGTTTGATTAAGATTTACCCTGTAAACGCGGCGGTTCTGGACCTGTGCCATCACATTCAAAATGCTGATCTCATCAGTCATTGTCGTTGAGGATGACTATTATACAATAATATATAAAAGAAACCTACATATATGTTCCAGCGGCAAGGGTACTTAAAAACTTAAGGTTACAATAACGATTTACAGATGTATGGGCTGACAAACAGACACTCGCGTCAATGAGAACATTAACTAATTATTAAGTCAATATGAACGTCAACAGCTACAAAAGATTGGTCATTTAATCTGAAAATCGCCACTTCTTCGTATCTTGGTAAATTGACGATACATTTTATTGAATATACTAATGTTGCACCACCATTTCA
>NC_068363.1:77676088-77748588 GCF_020536995.1 Dreissena polymorpha | reverse complement strand
GAATATATAGCGTAGATACATTTATATTAAGTTACATGTATATACACTTACGATAGGGTAGTGTACCTTGAGTGATTTAAGCCGTAGTTAACCAAATAGAACTATAACATTTACATACTCAATTAAATGATTCTAGAACACTAATGAAAGAAACATAAGTCACAATAATATACAATAATGGTATTGTTATTTTGCTTTATTATTACGTCATCGGGCTAGTTAAAGAGCGAGTTGGTTTGTTAAGAAACTAGCCTAAATTGAATACCGCTTTGATAAATTACATGGTTTACATGGCATATTTAATATAAAATAGACGTATAGTCCACGACTATATATATGATATAAAAAGAGAAGTCTTTTATTTCTTATTGTTGTTTTAATATAACAATCCTTTAGAGTAAAATTTAACCAATTTCAAGTTGGTTAAATTAGTAGTTTAGTAATAGTTGTCATAGTATTAGTTAAAGTAGTAATGTTAGAAGAAGTATTGCTTGAAATAGATATTGAAACAATAATTATGATGTTGACCATTTCAGGCGGACTTTGAGATACACGCATTGAAAATATGGAATTAAGAGAACTATTGAATGAAATGTGTCATTTCATAGATAAAGGTGTTACCAATTTATTATTTCCGTTATGCGTATGCGCGTTATTAGGAATTCTTACATATATGGCTCACACATTTTTCCAAAAGCGTTTCAAAACACGCAAATTTCAAAATTTCAAAAAACAAGATTATCATGAGGACATTTCTTTTCGGAGCAGCGAAGTGAAGTTTTCTGAAACTAATCTCATTAAGAAATCTGAAATAAATATCGAGGGATCAATCGAAGGCGCAGAAATAGAATTACAAGAAGATCAGCAAGATTGTGCTACTGAGATTGTGTCACAAACTGCATCTCTGAGTAGCGTTATGAAGTTATCTGAAACCAAGTTTGCTGCAGTCATTGAAAAATCTGAAATTAATACCGGACATAAATTGGAGGACACAGAAAAGGATATAACAGAACACGAGCAAGATTGTGCTATTGAGATTCTGGCACAACATGCATCTCTGAGAAGCGAAATGAAGTCGTCAGAAACCCAGCTTGCTGCACTCGTTGAAACATCAGTAATTTATACCGGACATAAATTGGAGAAAACTGTAATGAATATAAAAGAACACGAGCAAGATTGTGCGATTGAGATTCTAGCACAAACTGCATCTCTGAGAAGCGAAATGAAGTCTTCTGAAACCAAGCTTGCTGCAATCATTGAAACATCTGAAATTAATATCGGACATAAATTTGAGGACACAGTAATTGATATAAAAGAACACGAGCAAGATTGTGCGATTGAGATTCTGGCACAAACTGCATCTCTGAGAAACAAAATTAAGTCGTCTGAAGCCAAGCTTGCTGCGCTCATTGAAACATCTGAAATTAATACCGGACATACATTGGAAGACACAGCAATGGATATAAAAGAAAATCAGCAAGATTGTACTGTTGAAATTTTGTCACAAACTGCATCTTTGAGTAGAAAAATTGATCATCTATTAGCCTTGAACACAGCGCTAAGACAAGACGAGTACATTACAAAACGCCATGGTAAGTGTATCCATAGTTTGAAATACAATTTGAACTTGTTAAAAATTTATACACTTGTAAAAGAGAGGCATGATCTTGTAAGTCACACATAAGGAAGTCCGTTAAATTAAACACACGATCGCAAACGCTTGTTGCTAAATATCTGTAATGCGGGTTTGGTGCTTGCGTTATATTCCGTTATTGTATTTTGATGTTGGCATTGGTATGATCAATATTATAGTTAACAATAACCTGGTGAGAGTTTTTTGAGTAAAGATTTTGAGAATGTAATTTTCTGCTATAAGAAGTATACTAGTAAATATTGTTTTAGCTATCGGCAACTGTTCTTTGTATCAATATATTGATTAACATTTATTGTCACTTAATATTACTTAGGATTTTATTTCAAAACAAACACTTCACATATGTAAAAGCAGGCACAAAACACACCACATATTAGATACATATTGTTATTTAAAAAAATAGTGAATTCGTTTAGGGTTTTAGTTTACATGTGTGCATGCATAATAAATATACTCCATTGTTTGTTATTTGCGATTTGAATTTATCACAACAACAGAAAATAACAAAAGACCAGTCATCATGTTAGTCCTCAGGGGTATACACTGTGAAAATTGTATAAACTACAAGTCGTCTGTTCACTATTGTGTTCAACTGTTTAAAGTATAATTTGATATTGGTACTCGTACTGTATTTCTATCAGCTTGCATAATTATGGCCAAATTGGGTCTCCCATCCACGCATGAAACATGTTAGAACGATAACTATGCGATGTACTTTCTGTGGTAATTTAAAACTTGAAAACAAAAACTCTGAAAACTTATGTCAAATTAAGTTGTGGGGTGGCATTCTTTGAAGTGTGAAGTCCAGATCATGTCATTTATTATGATTCAGTTTGTTTGAACTTTTGCAAAAGTTTGAATCTTTTACATAAGCAAGAAAATGTATTGAGATTGGTCAGACTTAACTATGATTTAAGGAAGAGTTAACATGTCTGAATGTTGTTAATATGATTATATGAATGTCAGATGTTACTCGTTTACAGAACAATAGTATCCACAATGACAAATGTTATTTTTATGAACGAAAATAATGGAGAAACAATCCAAATTCAATCAATTTTATTTTATTGTAAAAATCGTTCAGGTCACACAATTAGTAATTGTGTGTTATGCATTAGAAAAATACATAACTGTAACTATTATAAACGATTAATGTATTGAATACATATCTTAAGCCAGATATACATCTTATACAGGTAATATAGATTATTTTAGGAAACTAATACTGACTTGAGCTATAGTTCTTTTATAAAGCGGAAGCCGGGATAATAATCAATGGTCATTTTAGCACAACACATTTAACAATTGGCATATTATTGGTTATTCCAAGACCCACATTCGACCCAGGAATTAGTTTGGAAAGTACTATTAATATTTGCACGAATTTGTGACGTTTACAAAACTTGTTTAAACCCCGATTTCTCAGCAGAGGTCGAAACTCGGTCATATGGGGGCACAAATTTGGTCACTATTTCGAATTGACAAAAAGCATGTGAACACTTTTGATGAAAGATTAATTGTTTAATATGCACAACTATTGATGAGAACCTTTTTCCCAGTGATACCTCCGCAGAGTTAAAAACTAGGTTGTGTGGGATCACAATTAAAGAAATTCAATAAGCATGTGAATCCTGTAGAGGCCATATGTTTTTTCTCAAACTTTATGAAAGCTCCGAACGTTTGCTCTAATTATATCTGGGCACAAGGTAAGACATTCTAGGTAATACTACTACTATACTACTACTACGTGCGAAATTCAGATTTTAAAGTAATAGCCCAAATTCTTATACACATATAAAAAGTAAAATTTCTTACTAGCCCGACTATATAAATGTTTAAATTCCCACTAGCCCGAATGGATTTTCACTAGCCAAAACCCTTCGGGCTAGTGCGAATTTCGCACACTGTAGTACTACTACTACTACTACTACTACTACTACTACTACTACTACTACTACTACTACTACTACTACTACTACTACTACTACTACTACTACTACTACTACTACTACTACGTTCTAATTTCAGAACTGATCGAAGGTATGAAGAAGCTGTACAAGGACAAATTAAATCACGTGGCCATATCTCCATTGAATGACAATATCGATGTAAAATTACACGATGTTTATATGCCACCAAAAATGTGGTTCATGTGCAAGGACAAAGGGGGCTTTAGCAAAGCAGACAAACAGGTAAAATCGTACAAGGATGTTTTTTTAACAGGTGACAATGTGCACCGACGAATATTTCTTGAAGGAGAGGCAGGTACTGGAAAAAGCACATTCTTAGCAAAGTTGGTTCTGGACTGGTGTAAACACACGCCTAGTCAAATGGAGTCTTCAAACTACACGGATTTTAAAACAAGTGAGTTACGCATAGGCGATCGTACTAAGTCAAGCACATTCTCAGAAGATTCTGAAAAATCGTATATGTCGAGCCAATCCTTGGAAACTTCTGAACAAATGCATATTTCAAGTGCATCTGAAAACAGCTCACATATGTTTGCTGATTTAGGCTTACTGCAAGACTATGTATTCGTTTTCCATATAACATTGCGAAATTCCGTAAAACAGTTGGACGTTTTTAATATGATAAAAGAACAAATAATAGATTCGATATTCTACTCACAGGAAGACCGTGAAAAGGCTTACAGACTAGTGAATGAGATCATGAAATTTGAACGTTGCTTGGTACTATTGGATGGTCTAGATGAGTGGACCGGACCTGGAGAGCCTCACAACATACCGAAGTTGGTAGCATTGCACAGCCAATGTGTGCTGTTAATTACAACACGACCTTGGAAACTGGCTGTTGGGAAAATTAGGCATTCTGACATCGATGCATTGTTTCAACTGGAAGGAATAAAAAATCCGTTTGAGCTTAGCAGAATCATCCTGAGCCGTTTGGTAGATAAGGAAGAGCTTGAAACAAAATACTCAGCATTTAAGCGTTACATAGGGAAACGGAAGCTCGACAATTTACTCTCATCTCCAATGATGCTCTCTGCAATTGTCTGTTCTTTTGCAGAAGGAATAGAACTCAAAGGCTCTAAATGTGAAATTTACGTCCTCTTATTGGAGAGTCTTTCTAAGAGAGGGAATCCCGAAATATCCACATTTGAACAGCCCGCATTTCTGTGTTTCACCGGGACTCAACATATACAGCCCAATATCGAACGCCTTAATCGACTTGCCGAATTAGCATTTTATTTGTTGTTTGTTAGTAAAAAGGAAAATTCAGTTGTTTTTAGTGATAGAGAATTAAAGAGGTTTAATATAAAAGAACATTATGACTTTGCATTTAAATCTGGAATTTTATCGGCAAAAAGAAATACTTCTACACTGTATTTATCTTCATCATTTATGTTTATCCACTTGAGCATGCAGGAATTCCTCGCCGCTTATCATATCGCTCGCAATACCAATCTTATCGATGTCGTTATCGATGTCGTTAACCGTCACGAGGATGCATATCACGAAATATCACAGGTGTTTATATTCCTGTGTGGACTTGGCCCATCTGCTGCGAAAAGGCTATCAAGCATGATGGATGAACGCGTTGCTTTGAATCAACCCGATGAATATGGCTATCGGAGTCACAGAATGTTTCAAGAAATTATACTGGCAGGACACCAAGAAGCTGTTGCTAACGGACATAACGCTATTTCTCTCAAACTTAGTCACTTCGATATCTATCGGGACAACTTCATCGACCTACAAAGCATTTGGACAAATAACACTGCAACTGTCATTTCGATGCACGTTTCCAGCTATGGCATAAACAACTTTGTAAACAGACGAACTATACCTGCAAACGATGCGCCTTCATCTGATTTTAAGTTAGACTTAAATTCGTGCTGCAAGCTGAAACGATTACATCTACAGGGACCTGGCGTATTGCTAACAGGTAAATATACAATAATTTACATTGTATCACATGAGTTTTAGTTTTATATAAGGTACAATGCACTTTCTAAGTTTTGTATTGATCCCACACTGATAACTGATAAATTGTTTCCTTGTTATAACTACATAAGCCTAAAAAAATAGTCCATGCAGTAAATATAAATGTCCTATATAAAACATACACAGAACGGTTACGTTTATTATTTTGAACAGTAACCAGAGCAATTACTTTCACTTGTTATATCATGTCTCAAAATCCAGTACCAGACCTCGTTTCAAATAATATGTTTATTCTTAAACTGAATTCAGTTTTTTATGTTTTATACACAGAAACATTAATTTGAAAACAATCTTTAAACGGCTTAAGTATTCTGTTGTTTTTTTAATTTTGTTTTTAAAGGTATCCTTTATTTCTAGTGGCATGCAAATCCCGGTAGCTAGCATTTTAACATAAACACACAATTATCTTGTTGATACATTAAAATGAATTACTCTAAATGTATGAAAGTACAGACATATGTTCAAAAGCAGAACTTAGGTTGAAGCGTAAACATTGTGACTCGGCCCATTATAAATCAATTCTAAAGGTACATGGACTCATCAACATACCTTTTGACAGACGCTTGGATCGGACTTTACTTATAGACAATTACTAGAATAACTATTTTTCTACTCATCAATGCAGGTAAAATGACGTTACAAATGAGTAAAATACGGCATGTTCACAAATGAAAAAGATAACGGGTAAATTTTCTTTTCATGCATAGGTATTGAAAACTTGATAACCTGCTTTCAAGCAATTTATGAGTTTAAATATAGTGCATATATAGGTTTGGACAATTGTTTAAACTGTGTGCATATACATTGTATAGTGGCCTACATAAAACACACGACATCATGTGCTTCTAGATTGCAGCTTGGCTCGTATTTGATACAATGTCATTTAATAATAGAAACATAATGGAAATTTAAGAGAAATAAACATAGATTGGCATCTACGTGTGCTGGTTTTAAATTACAACATCTTTCGGAAATAACGAATACAAAAGTAAAACAAAAATACTTTATAGCGTCACTGTAAAAGAACTTAACAAACATGCCTGCATTGAATATTAAGTCAATTGGTACACTTTGATGATTGTATAATGCTGAATAATTTAGAAAGGTTTCAATTTTTGATAAGTTTGTTTGTTTGTTCGTTTGAGGCATGTATAACATACCGATAGATCACTTAGCTAATGGTCTTTTGTAGAAACTTACATTTGTTCCAACATTTAAAATAAGCATCTTTAGATTTATTATCATTCATTGAAGTTTTCAGTCAAAATCTACTCAATCATATAAACACGTATATTTATTAAACTTAATATCCCAGTAGTTGCTTTTAATAGTTCTTTTTTAACATATTTAATCAAGCTCAACAAAAGCATTATGAGTAATTAGAACGTACATATAGCTCATATATTATCTTATTGTTATACTATATTACACATATCAAAATATTACAGGAAACACTCTGTATTTGTATTATTTTGTTGTTATATACAAATATCCACGCATTATATATGTTCGGTATTTGTATTTAAGCAAACGTTATTCATGCGTGTTAAATTTTTGACTAGTATTATACAAGTTTAACTAAAACGAAATCGTATTTTGTATCATTATTGCTGACTGTTTTTGCTGATAAATATATACACAATCTAGAACCAAGGGTTCGACGATGTGCAACAAAGAGTGACCAAGCAAACGCGTACACTGAAATAAAAGCTGTTAGAGTTCTGGCGATTTGCTTTAAAGTAGGCAGGTACTTGAACTTATCCAAAATCATTTTGGTATACAGCTTCGGAATATACACATGTATAATTGTCAATATTCACTCAAACAAACTAGTATTTACATATTAATATACACGTTCATCGCGCAAATCCAGGTGATTTCAATTCTCCCATATCAGTCCGGGCAAAAAGTACCATTTTCCACTTCACCCAACATTAAGGTGTATAGTAAATGTAAAAGTTTTTTTGTTATGAGACATTTAACTGAGCAAAAATCTAAATGATGCCTGGTTGGTAACTTTAAGTGTTTTAAGAAATATTTCAAGAAGGTATCCACTGTTCAGTCTTAATTGGTTTTAGCATATAGATATGAATTTTTTTATTTATTAACATGTCATTTTGTTATTGTTTTACAAGTTAAATATGAATACAAAAGTGCAAGTGTGTTCTATAAAAAGGTAAAAAAATGGCTGCCAGAATCAAAATGGCTGCTCAAAAATTGCTCCTTAAGCCAAGATCGTATCAACATGTTCTCATAAGAATAATGCATATGAGACAATTTAGTTCCGATTAAGTGTGTAATAGGTGTTCGATAAAATAAATTTCAGTAACACATTTGCAGAGTATAGTTTAACAAGAAGATATCGACCTAATCATTACCATTGGAGAAACGTAACATTATCATTGTGTACAGTAACAGCAACCTCGTCAAAGGTATGATTTGTGTTATAAACAGAGAAATAAATTTCATAAAACACATTATATTAATTGAAACACCATTATACGTATACTTCAACCAATTTTACCAAGCTAAAGATAAGGTAACATTTTTCAAACACCATGGTATGGAGTAGTATGTATACTAGTTTAGCTCATGTTGTTGTTTGTTATCTTGCAAAGAGTGGTGTTCTTATGTAAATATTTGTTCAGATCCCATGTTTATCTTGCATACAAACCATAACATAACGCAATACACGATTATTCTCCATCTTTCCTTACAAAGTGAGTTATATAACGGACATGTTTGTCTGCTCTTTGTTACATTGTATGATGTCAACCTAAACATTTTGACAAGCGCATGTGAACCGAAGTTTGTACATGGGATATCGCGTGTATACCCATTTTTTCACAGCAAAATTTAATGAAATTGTAATTTGTTAAATGATGGTTGGCGCATTTTCCTTTCGCCAACCATAATCACATGGATTCAGATTGGCGGCCTGTATCTGATGCGTGTTGCCATTTACAACACTGAATCTGAGCACGTTTAATATTTTCATATAATGCTTCCGTGGATGGCGCAAGCTTGCTAGCGAAGGTAAAGACTTACCCGACTTCCCTACCCTCGGTGTCAGGTTTTCAATAGCATGCTGTTAAGTCACAATGTTCACTATACTTGGATCCAATCGCTCAAAACATGCTTATAACTGTTTTTGTAAACTTGCGTTATCCTTACAATCTGCATTAATCCTCCTCAGCTTTTCGTCCTTTTTCTGTTCATCAGCGTCTACTAAATTGGCACTGCTTATTTCTCTCTTCTCCCATCCTGTTGCAAATATACAGCCTCAAACTCCAAACCTTTTTATGTTTAAGTATTAAATAAATAATGTGCTCCTTGCTATTGTCATGTCATTAAAGTTGTTTCAATAAACCAGCCTTCAATATGGTATTCCATACCCACGCAATATGTCCCATGATTTGCTCACCCATAAGAACTGGCCTTGTTCGCGTTCAGGCGTTTTCTCCATTGACCATGTGTAATGGAGGCGGCCGTATCTCATGTTGTTTGGGTGTGCAGCCTCACACAAATATGTTAAAAAGAGCTTAACTGATGCCAAGGGAAGCGGCCATTTGACTTTCTGCTCCATTAAACTCTTTACATGCAATAATACAAGACATACTGCCTTAATCAAACAATCAACCCACAATTTACGATCGGAAGATAATATGCTGTTAAGATACATTTTAAGTCAGATCATTAAATACCTAACAATATTTTCGGTGAAGTCCTTGAGCAACAATTCCTCTGCCACTTTTCGCAATTCCCGTATATTCTGCGGATATTTTGTCCAATTTAGGAGTTTGGAGACCCTAGTAAATGTTGACTCAAGCTACTCTTCCAACCACTATTTGGTTCTCACTGTCCCTCAAAACTCATCAAGACGTGTATACCGCCGAGACGCAGTATTAAATACTTAAACTGCTCTGTGAATGTTCAGATTATAACGACTTCCACTCAACATAGGTGTAGATCACATGTAAACACAGTGAAGTGCTGACCCCACTGTGGTGGTAATACGTTTTCCTGTTGTTTTGATGTAATTCTGGTATCTGGATCTACAGGTTTCATATGTATACGTTGCTAATAATCTACATTCTTATTTGGTCTGACTGTATGTCCCTTCATTCGGCACAACCGCGTATTATATCCCTTGTATTCAGAACATGGCTTTGATATAAGTTTTTTTAAAGACATCAAAAGTCAAATTGCTTCGCATGATTCGCGGACACAACCACTTTGGCTAGAAGTTGCAGTGGAAAAAACTGTTTGTGCGCCATTTCTATTGGCATCTATGGTTTCTCCGGTCTTTGAAATCGCTCAATGTCAATTTCATACTCTATAGGCATCTGTGGTTTCTTCGGTCTTTGAAATCGCTCAATGTCAAAATTTCATACTCTATCGGCATGGCCATATGTTATTCTGGTGAGTGTTGTATAATCTCGCTAATTGTTATGTCGTATAGTATGCATTTCAACAGCAAAATGTCAGATATAAAACAAATCAAAAGGTCCCAACATACTGTTCGCAAAATAAATGATATTTTTTTCTTAAAAAGACATGTATTTCACTGCTGTAAATGGTGATTATACAGACAATAACATGCACCCATGATAACTAACTTTGAAATGTATACGCACAATAATAGTATATTGCAGGCGAAACCCGATGGCTCGACCTTGTTGGCAACGGCAACAAAAGTTCGAGCAATCCGGAATTCGAGCCATTCATTTTCTAATACACTTTTGTTTACGAACAAGTCCGCAGTTCATTTTCACCTCCAATTGAAGAGTACACATATTCACCATATTTTTTAAACTCAGTACTACTTTTTACTACTTTCTGCTTTTAAATTAATAAGAACCAAATATATACTTAAGACATTTGTTTATATATATTTTAAAACAGTAACAATTACAATCAAACAAAATTCATATATTAAATTATATCAGCACGTTTTAACGTAGCAGATTTTCTGGTAACAAAGAGCGCTAAGAAACAAAAAATATATCGGCACTATATAAAGATCATTTACATATGAGATAGTGCTACATTTATTTATTTATATTTTTTTAAGAATAACATTATGTCAGTCTGTGTTGCGTTCCTTAGCTGTCGTCGTGAAACAAAGCTTTCTATTACATCCAATTGAATTTGAACGTGCTTTTCGCACTCATCGAGATAATTTCTGATTATATTAATACAAAATGTCATCTTTTACTCAAATAAATTAACGATGAAGTCGATTACATGTTTGCAACTGGTGTAAAAAATCAATTATAGAGTGCCTTAAAACACGCGGTCCTAATTGATTTACACTTTATGCGACCAGAAGCGAGTTCGAGCCATCCGAACAAAAAACGTGTGAAAATTGTCACCGGGACTGTGAAAACAGTTCGTGCCATCCGATAATTCGAGCCTCGCGAATTCGAGCCATCCTACACATTTGTATATGAATATATAGCAATAAAAAAATCGGTGCTTTGATGAGAGTTCGGGCAAACCGGAAATTCGAGCCAAACGATTTCGAGCCTACGGGTTTCAACTGCATGTTGTTTTACATACTTTTGGCACTGCAGCTGATGAATGAGCAAAAGAAACATTCATACATATTTTAAAATTAAGAATAACAAATTATATATTTGTTGAGTATGTGTACATAATTTGAGCTTAACGGATATAGGCACATGATGTTCGAACCTTATGCAGTACCTTTGTATGTGAATTACGGTTTCTAAGCTTTATTGTCTAAAAATCTTCTTATGTATTGGTAAAAATAATACATTTAATGAATTTTATTGGATAATATTGAATGATCTGTAAAAATGTCATTCATAAAGACAATTATTAAAGTTTATTTGGCAAGAAATTCCTATGAATTAAAGTGGAAAATAATTTTAACTGTGATTATTAACAAAAGCGACCGTATTGGCAGCCATTTTGCGTATAATCTGGAATTTGATTTCAATTAATTCACTTCCAAAACATTTACCATCATAACATCATTCTACTTTAGGCTTACAATATTCAAATATGGATTAAATCACGATTATATGACAACATACATTAAAATAAATTTATTAGCCCCATTCCTCAAGATATCAGCTCGGCATCATTTTGATTCTCCATCAGTAACATTTCCCCTTACAAAAAAGGTTAATATTTACTATACACCTCAATGACGTATTTATGTCATTTTCTGCCGTTTTATTTTAAACATGTTGGTAGAACTAAAGCTTTGATCCATCGTAATGCATAAACATTGATAATAAAGACCCGTAAAGTTACAATCGTAAGTATTTACTTGTAAATCATTCACGAACATGTTTTGTAATTTGAAAATACGGGATATTATTTAATAACAAACTAATAACTGTGTTGAACGTAAAAACCTGCTCAGACGCCAAAATCGATTGTTTTAACAAAAGTAATTTGCATCATGGAAACGATCGAGATTTCTGTCACAAAAAGTGATTCACGCTAGAAAAATAACCTATATTTTGTTTCCTATAATCTAATTTAGCATTACCATGCAAGAAATACCCCCAAGGTCGAATATCACTCGCTACAGTCGCTAGATACGATGAATTATTTCAAGAGCATATGAAAACACAAAATGCAGTAGTAATGCAGCATAACGCATATGCAAGCAAATAACACACACAGTTGCTAGACAGCATGCATTTATTGGCCCATGAACCCTTCCATACATTTTCATATCAGTATACTATTTAGGTTCCCAGCTGAGCTCTGTACGGAATGTTGGCCTCTTGTGAAAAATAACTGAGTAGTTATGTTCAATGATTCCCATTTCTTAATAACAATACAACCTTTACAAACTTTACAACCTTCCTTTTGGGGCGATAACCGGTGTGAGGTGGTAATATAATTTGAATTGTTGGTCCCATAAGTGTTCATATATATATATATATATATATATATATATATATATATATATATATATGTGTGTGTGTGTGTGTGACGTCGTCAGCAGAAATCAGTACAAACGCGGTCGACGTTATTTTAAGCTACGCGTGATTGAAGCGCGGCGTAATAAAATGGAAATAAAGTTATAATTATATTATGAAAAATCTATTAAAACTTGAGATATATGCATTTTTTCGAAGAATGAAATGCCCCCGAGCTCTGATCGACAATGTTCACTTATAATTTTGTATTTGGTTGGAAGTAACCGTTGCTTTGTTGAGCGACTTCTACTACAATCTCTTGCACGACGGTTACATTACATTCACCTCTGTGTTGGGCTCAGAACGGACTATTGTTATGAAAGCGTCTCATTCATGTCATGATCATACCAAGCGTTCATCATTGAGGCTACAGTATACTAACAATCTCTTGCACGACGGTTAAATTGCATTCACTGCATTAAAGAAAACCATCTCATACCATGATATCTTATATCAGTCTTAATTCATTATTATAAAATTGATATGGTTTTTTGATGTTAAGAAACCAACATACATACACACGTCGAAGCAATTCCTAACGTCACTCAATAAACATTATGTTCAATTGTTTACATTTGTAAAGTGCGTGGAATGATTCCATCTGCGTAAATGGGCAATAAAATAGTTCCAAAGAGTTGCATTAAAACTCGCAAGTTTTTGCACGATTTATCGTACGTTTAAAAGTCATTTTTCTTAATTTAATGCATGCGATCTTAAATATGCAATCAAATATACATTGAATGCGTTTGTTCGGTTTTAGCTTTTTTATAGACAAAATGGCGTGCTGAGCCTTTCGCAAAGTTGTATGTGAGAGTAAGGAACGACAACTTTGCGTGGAGATTGCCTCTACTAAAAATGGCGTGTCGTAATTAGCCTACGCATTGACATCGTTCACCGTTTGTTTGCGAGTTCCTTTGGAATAAATTGTCAATCAATCCTGACAACAATTTCTTCAATTGATGGATCGTAGTTAAAATCAGGTAAGATATTTTAATAAACTTGACAATCATTAATTTTGGTAAACAATGGTCCTATTTAGAGAACATTGAAAATGAAACTGTTAACCCGGAAGTAAAATACTCCGCTACGAAAACTTTGTTGTTGGTTACAAAATGTAATGGCGCACTTATTTAAATTGTAAATATGTCACAAGAAAGTTCAGCAAGCACGATCCCATATGAAATCTCACAGGGCCAGGATGATATTTTGTATTGAAGATTTGAATTTTGTTGACAACTTGACATTAATATTTTCAAAACAGACCATCAAGCATTATACATGATAATATTACAAGCCATGTATTAGAACTATTAAAATGGAAATGTGCCCTCTTCAGATTCTGATGAAATCATTAACTATTTGTCAAACTGTTCAGAAACAGAATTATCAGGATTCAGCGCTAAATGAGACAGATGGAGTGTCTGTCCCTATTGAGAATTCCTTGTTTGATTTAAACAATTAAAGGAACAAGAAAAGCAAAACAAATTCCAAACCCTTACGTGTGGCTGTTATTCATTTCATAACAAAACGTGCAGCGATGTCATTGACTTTCAACACGCAATCTAATTTAGACAATACTGCCATGAACTCACTCGTGATGAATTGGATTTAGTAATAAAAGCCCACTTGATAACGCTAAGACTTTACAAAACTCCTAAAGACACTTTATTATTATGATTATTATTAATGATGATTATTATTGTTGCATTATTTTGTTATATTGCTATGAAGTTAAGTGAAAGATATTTATCTTTTCAATCTTGACAATTGTTTTAAAAACTTAAATATATCTTAGGTTGGACCAAACTACTTCAAGACTGCGAAAAAATGTGAAGTCTTTGGTGTTTGCTTAAAATAGATTTCATATTAATCAATGGAATATTTGATATTAAAAATGTCTGGGAATGCTTTTTGTTTGGTTAACAAATAAGAAGGGCTTAGAATAGACATAATATTTGTGTTAAAGTTTTATTAGTTTTTTACAGATTGTGAAAATGATATGTTAATATTCTTTCCATTTTCAATTAGGGCTGCACACTCGAATGAGATACTCGATGATGGTGACTGCGGCCACATAAAGTTCTAGCCTGATTGGCATTTTGGATTATGGTAGTCAAAGTGTAGGTATATTCATCAGTAGATAATGATTTACCATCTGATAATGTTAGTATACATATTGCAATGAGCACTGGCAAAACTATTTCTTCCGGTATTCATAAGAAATGTTTTTAATACATGGACTTTTTCAAATCTTTGTGAAGTGGCCTTTGGGCCCTCATTTTGTGAAAAAATGAGCTGCGAACTGTTCTAAATTGTGAAAAAATAGTTTTGTTAAATTGTGAACATTTGGGTCACAAGCTTATCAAATGTTTGAAAAACTGCCATTCTCTAAGAAGGAAATAAAGCTCTGCAATATTTAACCAATGTTCATGCCTCACACTTTTCCAGACTTTGTGATGCAGAGACCATCGAAGCTGTTGCTGAGACTGTATCCCCCTCCTCAAGGTCTGGACTTAATGTGCCGCACATGATTGGTGATTTGGAGAAGCCTGTGCACCTATACGATTGGACAACTTTTCTTGCCCAGTTGTTCATACCCTTGAAGAACATTTGAAAGTACTAACATTTCCTCATTGATGCTGGTAAACCAGGCTTTGTATTTTGTAAAACAAGTGCAAAATCTACAGTTGAAACTCACTGTTTGTTAAACTTTAAAGAGTGCTGACCTCTTACCATCAATGTCTAGCCAATCTTGCCCAGCCTGAATTAAAGGACCTTGACTCAGTAGCGCCTGACAATGGTACCTTTATGAGGAATAGGGCAGTTTTTTTAATCAGACCTCAGTAGACAAGCTATCTGTCCCAAGCCGAAGTAAAAAAACAAAAACTGTCTGTGAAACTCAGAAGTTGCAAAAAACATGTGCCCTGTCATATCTTTGTTTGTTTTAAGGTTGAAAATTGTACGATCCTGTTTGTCAAATAGCCTTAGATTATTTGTTTTGATTACCAAGTTATATGTTATTGTTTACCATATAATCTGTTCGTTTGTGAACTTTTCAGCAACAATTACTAGTGTGAAAATGTTAATATTAAATTGGCCTGTGGCATGGTATTTTCTAAATTGAAACTTATGATGTGATCCTATTAATGTAAAATGTCATGTCTTGAAACATGTTTTATAAAAAATTGTCAAAACATTTAGCCATATAAATAAACCACTGTCCATGTGTGTTCATTTATTATGACAGGTGGTAATATATACGTTTTGTAGAAGCTCATCTCATACCCATGATTGCGAAACCCATTTACATGTAAAATAAGAATGTTGGTTGTTATGGATACATTATTTTGGCATTTACTTATTTGTTGATGGAATTAATTCTATTTATATGAAAATGGAATTATGTTTATTTTAACTGATTTATAGAAGATATCTTTTAATGCCTTAAAAATATTACATGTTCATCTTTAATTGTTCTGAATTAGAAGTACATGTTGTTATTATTTGTGTTTATTTATGGCTGTTTTACTATGTGGGTTTCGTAAACAAATTGTAGTTAAATTGTTTGGTCAAATAATGTTGTTCTTTTTCATGTTTGATATGTATGGGAAAAGATTTACTAATAAAATTAGGTGTTTTTGCTGTTCAAAACAGTAAAAATTGATATTTTATCTATTTGTTGCCATGGTAACCATGGTTACCATCAGCAAAATGTCTGTACATTAACATTTTTACCAGCATATATGTATGGCACTTTTAAATTACATATACGATGTTTACGTTGTGCAAAGTCTTAAATGGACTGAAATCAATACACTATAAAATATGTGGATCTTTTCTAAAAAAAGGACATGTTGCACTTTAACTCAGCCTATTTTCTTAGATTCTTTGTGTTACTATGTATTATATAAACACCATGTTGAACTAAAGATCATTGACTATAATCAGTTTTATCATATATTTGACAAAAACGTAAATATTTAGTTTTTTTCCTGATATTTAACTATTTTAATGAAATTAATGTATTTTATGTAAATTCGTTACCATAGCAACCGCTGTATTCAAATGATTGCTTTTGTTCGCACATAAAATGTAGAAATCATGGTCAGTGTAGCTAATGCATTGAATCTATGTGTGAATGCTATATGGTAAATACATGTATACTATATTTAAAAAAGAGTTTGTTGTCAATGTCAATTGATATAGAAAACCACTATTTAGCTATAAGATCGTATAAAGGGTGCATGTGTTCAAAACTCAATATCTCAAAAACTATTATAGATAGAAACCTAAAATTTTGGATTTGACTTATGCTTGCATTCATCTTTTACAAAATGGCAAAAAACGAAAATGAGATTTTTCCTCGTTTGTACTGATTTCTGTAGCCTATGACACATATATATATATATATATATATATATATATATATATATATATATATATATATATATATATATATATATATATATATATATATATATATATATATATTTTGTTAATATAAGTTAAATTTGTTTAAATAATCTGTTTTCATAACTGACATAATAATGCAAACTGTTTGGTTATTTGACCTACGACACATGCTTTGCGAATGATAATTTGATTTTAAACATCTATACAAATATGCATGTAACAGCGTCTCGGATTCGTGTTTTTCGTGATTTTAATTGTTTTTTATAAAATCAATTTCAGATTCTGTCAGTTCGGCATCATCGAATCTTCCGGTCTGGATTGTTCTCAACAGTGCCGATCAAAACAAGTGCGTAAACTCTCCTACGGTGCTGTCTTATATCGAACACATTGAATTGGACTGGGTCACATGTTCCTCTACCTGGCTACGCAGTCTGCTCAGTATGCTGCTTACACTTGATCATAAGGTTGAATGTAAGCTGAGCGGTTGTCACATTACCTCGGTTGAAAAAAGTGCAGTCAGCACACCTTATGAAGAAATTTGCGTGACGACTGATGATAACAAAACAGTAGCAATGAGTCTCCAGACGGGCGACATTCCCGATGGTCTTTTGAAGGCCATCCATGGCCAGGATATCAAGAGTCTGAGTCTGCTTGGTTTGGAGGAAGTTAATCATGCAGAGTCATTGTCTCGGTCTCTATCATCGCTCACACAGTTAGAAACCCTCATACTTTATTCGTATACATACATCGCCTTACAACTACCTCAATCACTGAAATATGTTAATTTGTACTGTGTGACATTGTTTCCCTCAAAACTACGCGACCTTGTGGACACAATATCTACATGCACTCATACGATTGAGATTAAGCTAGAATTTGGTTGTGTTTCTAGTTCTCATCACCCAGAACGAATTCCTCTACAAGAATACATTCCAATAAAACAAGAATTGGAGGCAAGGAAGAATGTCGAAGTTAAACGATTCCGAATTTATGAATGGACACGAAAATCCGATTCGTATTATTGCATTGATTCTGATTCTAATTCTGAAAATGAGTTGGATGATGATGATATTGATAGTGATGAGGTTGATGCTTATATTGACGACGATGATGATGATGATGATGATGATGAAGACAATTATGATGAGGGTGATGATAATGATGATGATAATGATGTCTTTGACATGACTGTACGTGATATGGTTTGTTGTGATGACGCTGCTTACGATGACTTTATCGATAAAGATGATGCTTATGAAAAATTCGCTAAACGCATGAAAACAGGCAAAATAAATAAAATTTCAATACGACTTAAGATAGAACCAACTCATCTTCATTCTTCGTAAATAATTGTATGTTTTATTTAATATTACGAGCAATGATTTTAATGTCTTAAAGTGTGTGTGGTACTTGTTTGATATTATGGGTAAAAGGATGCTGTTTTTTTATTCTATACATAAAAATAAGCAATAACATTATGCTAAAAGTGTGTTATTAAATTTCAAAAAAAAGTATTTGACAAGAAGATATAGAAACGAAGAATATTTCGATTTCAAAACGATTTAAGTCTAATTTGTCATTACCACTTGGGGAATCACGTGATCACAAACGTACATCGTACGCACAAAATAACGGAAAAAACTCTCTTAATAACGAAAATCAAGGTATTCTCATATTTTATAATATCAAATAAATGATAACTATGCGCAGAGTACCCGCTTAGTCGCCTTATGTACTCTGGTAATTGTCGTTTTGTCTTAGATTTCTGTAGTTTTCTCAAACATTCAGGAACAATAAACAATGAAAATTGTACATCGTCTGAACATACTTTTTTTGGACGTGTTTGCTATTCAAGACGACGAAATAAATACAATATTTTTTGCTTTATAACATGCTTAGAATATTTCGTACAAGGTTTTGCGCGTTGTTTAAGCTTTTTTAGATATGTGGCGAAGAATTTGGAAAATAGTGCATCGTCTGAACGTTTGTTGTTTGCGTACATCGTATGAACGGTTTTGAGTACATCATCTGAACTGCTTCTGTTTGTACTTGTAATGCGATGTTTATCATAATAAAATTATTATAACATATGTGATCAGCCAAGCGATTTTTCGTCCAAATGACGTTCCGTTCTATGATCAGAAAACACACAATCCTGTGTTATTTTACATGTTTACATAGTGTTTAATTTTATTAAATTAAATTTATGAAATTGAATACAAGTCACGCTCGAAAAAGTGTGCGACTTTCTCATTAAGCGAGAGCTTTTTCGCCATTTTGTGCGTACGATGTACTTTTGTAATCACGTGATTCCCCGCAGTGATTACATTCTTTAACAATTAAATATGTTTAGTTTCCACCCATCTTTAAACAAATCTATTCGTCGGAGCTTTTTTGTTGACTATTTAAATCAACTAAATGACGTTAATAACGCTAAAAAGAAATTACTTCTGCCATGAGGTGAACATTCAAATCGAGGAATAGTATAACGCGCTGTTATTTGTTGCGACACATCAAGTGGCATACCAAAATCCAAAAAAACTTTATAATTACATAACGTTGATATTTTGTGTTAATGTTATTCTAGATGTTTCAATTTAGTGAACTTCTCTGTTAAAATGCATTGTACAATTAGGAATATTTTGATACAGTTGTACAAACTTGTTTTTAAGCATGTGCATTTACCTGCACATGCTTCAAACAATTTTCAAAGCATTTGAATACACGTGTAAATATTGCATCATATCAATGTGTTGGTTTTCTTCTTGTCTTGAAATTTCAAACCGCTTCATGTTTTAAAATGTATCATATATTATTATGTATTATATGATTTTGTACCAAGTGCTTATAATTTTGGTCGTTGGCAAGAACAATACCGTAAAAAAGAAATAACGTTTTAAGATGTAATTAGAAAAGAAGTTTAATAATTTGAAATTCTTTTCAGTTTCAACGTTATATTTGTTTGTTATCCAATTATCATGTTTAATATACGTGTATGTATATTTGTATTAAATAACGAATATCGGTTGTTTCGGATTGCTTGATGAGTGTGCGTGCTTGTTCTGTTTTAAATTAAGTGTAATAGACTACTGGTTATTAAATTAAGTTAAAAAGGTAGGCTATGTTGTCGTTGACGTTGGTACCAATAATGCTTCTACAATTGATAACGAGTATGTTGTATGGGTAAACCATGTGTTAATGATGCTTGCATATGCTGCTGTTGCTGTTGTTGCTACTGATGATGATAACCTTGATGTGGAAGATAACCTTGGTCTACTCAAACTAATATTTATGAAAAAGGAAACATGTGCGCCTTTAAAAAAAGAAAGAAAAGTATCATCACATTAACAATACAAGTGCGATACGACACGGAAAACAACCAACACATTAAAACTGCATATATTATCACATGGTTCATAATATAAAGGACAAACAGACAGAGGACTATAGTGAATGTAAATATAAGGGTCCCTAGCTGTGAATTTTATGTCTTAAATTGTATTAACATTTTAATTGGAGCGGATTGACCTATCTAATGGTACCGAATATAAAAACATGCACAACACTATTATGAACAGAGCATGATGTCAGTAAAAACAGATAATATACCGCGCATTAAAGGGGAAACGAACTGAAGAAGAGACGATTTTCAAAAGTAAAAAATGCAATCAATTATGCACTTTTATACGCATAAAAATGAGAATAGAAAAACACCTTTGACACAAACATATAATATAAAGAAATTCGTAAATGCATAATAATTGAAAGTGTAACTTACCGTCAAGTTTTCAAAGGAGATGAGTTCAAGAAAAGAATCTAAGGATATAACTTCCACCTGCAAATGTGCGTCTTTTAAAGTAAATGTTCATTGCAATTTATACGAGTTGTCCTTGGGGAAGATGGGCCCATAAGTCCAGAAGATAATCACAAAACGAGTCCTTTTAATGGAACATGTGCTACTTAGTTAATCAAGATTCTTTTTAATGGAACACGTGCTACTTAGTAAATTAAGATAATATGTATGCAATGGTATATTGTATGACACAAATATTAAGTAAACTGAACACGCAACACATCTTTATGAAAAACGTTAGCCATTTTGTGTGTGCGATCGTAATAGATAACTACGCGTCGTGTAGGTTCGTACGTTTATCGGACTTTCAAAAAGTAACGTATACTAATAAGTATTAAAATATGACGTCAAATAAAACGTGAACGTTTGCGGCGATGTAATGCGACGACGCGCCCAAATCCTAACATTCTCCCGCCGACAAAATAATATATCATGACAATAAATGCAACACTATCATGTTCAAGGAAAATGTCAAGCAATGTCCGCGCACTCAAATAGTTATAACATTCGCTTGTAAAGTCTATTATGTTTATCACTGCTACTGAGTGTCAACCACATACAGTTCTATTGAATTTAGTTTAACTCTGGGTCGTGCCAACAGTCCATTTCCGGTTTTCACGTGCGCTGCACGCGAGAGTCCATCATTGCCCAGGATCAGCTCTTGAACGACGCCCATGTTCCATCGCAACCTCGGCGAGAAATCGTCATGTTCAATGACAACATAACCTACTCGTTTACTCTGTATCGACAATGTTCCCGCGCCAGCGAAACAGGTAAACATGAGAGAAGCATCTCTCCAATACACTACATAACTAGTGGTTGACAACTGTTAAATGGATTTAAGAGGAGTTATCTTATCATGACAATAAATGCAACACTATCATGTTCAAGGAAAATGTCAAGCAATGTCCGCGCACTCAAATAGTTATAACATTCGCTTGTAAAGTCTATTATGTTTATCACTGCTACTGAGTGTCAACCACATACAGTTCTATTGAATATAGTTTAACTCTGGGTCGTGCCAACAGTACATTTCCGGTTTTCACGTGCGCTGCACGCGAGAGTCCATCATTGCACAGGATCAGCTCTTGAACGACGCCCATGTTCCATCGCAACCTCGGCGAGAAATCGTCATGTTCAATGACAACATAACCTACTCGTTTACTCTGTATCGACAATGTTCCCGCGCCAGCGAAACAGGTAAACATGAGAGAAGCATCTCTCCAATACACTACATAGCTAGTGGTTGACAACTGTTAAATGGATTTAAGAGGAATTATCAACAATTGCCCATACTTATCAGCAACGGTAATAAATTATCACTTAACACAACATAATCACACATGCGTGAAGAGTTTACCATCTGCAGGTCAAGTACCTGTTTATAGAATAGAGTCTTCACACATACAATCAAGAGTAACAAATGACCACAAGCACACAATCTTTTAATTGGACTAAACAAATGAATAGAATTCCTAAGTTTTCGATAATACAAATTTCAGATTATATAAAAGAAAATGGAAAACATAGGGCATTTGATAAAGTTTTTGTTGGACGGTGCAGCTGCATAGCAGGGTAATAATTATGTACTTTATTGTTGCCGTATTATAGATAAAAATATGTATTTTCAATTTTTTTTAATTAATGAAGAAAAAATAATAAAAGCAGATGCATAGTTATAGATGCATTCACAAAAAACATAACATGATTGAATATTATATTTGTGAAAGCATAATACACAATAGGACCTTTTGATGTATGCATATTAACACCATTGTGCATTGTTTTATTTCAGGTCTGATGGGGTTTGCAATCACATTATACATTACTATATATACTGGGTTGCAAAGACAATGCAGGAAATGTCGACAGACATGTCATGTATAGAGGTGGGCCAAGTATGACACAAGCCACGTGGGGATAAAATAGAAGCTAGGCCAGTTATGAAGCTGACTTTTGCTTAAGGCACTACAGATGGACAAACGAGAAAACGGGAGCCTGTAAAATGTTATTTGTATTATGCCCGTTCAAAGAAAAGTAAAATGAAATTGGGACTGTCAGAGGAGGATATTGATTCAATGCAAACCACAGTTGGTGGCCAAAATGACAATATTCCCATAGAGTACTTGACGGAAAATATCTCTACTACCTAAACATGTGATACTTTATTTGGTGAAGTTCAAATCGGCTCTCCACTTAGTTATCAACTAAATGACAATAATAGTTCAAGGCTAGTGTTTTCGGCACGCATTCCCATGCAATGTAGTTGATACTGTTTTGCCTGAAACGCTTGATTTTCCAGACTTACTGATCCCGCAACAAAATCTAAATATGGACTCATCTCAAATTGTGGAGTTTAGCAAAATATTGTTGTAATCGTTGGAAGTATCTTATATCAAGGCTACAGAAATTGAGCAGTCTACAGTCGATCAATCACAAAGTACTTTGTAGCATTAGATGCGTAGTGTCTGACTACATGTTGTAACTGCTTTAGGGAATGTTATAAATAGAAAATCTACGCCCAGTGAAGCATTTATGAAAAATTTATTTACATAAAAGGACTTGTCAAATGTTCCATCAATATCACACGGTTGAAAAAAGAAAATACAGCTAGAAAATTATATACACAGAAAATGCCGAGTTTGTATCACCATAATGTTAAAGTATTTTAAACAGGTCTATTAATCAACCCTTGTTTTCCATACATAAGAGCCACTCCAGACGGGCAGGTGGTTGACAGATCTTCAAGTGTCCATATAAGTACAGGAAAAATATACCCGAAGAACTGGCAGGAAATGCAGATTTCAGTCTTAAATGGTGAACTACATCTAAAGAAAGAACATGCTTAGTACTACCAAGTAATTGGACAGATGGCTGTAGCTGGATTAGCTTGGTGTGACTTTGTTGTTTTTACCAACAAAGGACTGTTTGTGGAGAGAATTAACTTTGTCCATACTGTTTGGGCAACAATTGTTCCAAAACTTGCCCAGTTCTACATGAACATTGCAATTCCTTATTTACGGAAAAAAAATCAACGATGCATGATGCATCACAGAATCAAAGTTTAAAGTTTAGTCAGACTCTGACAGATAATAAGTCAGTACATATGCATTATCATCCGTCAGATTTGCAATAAGTGGATCTTGGAAATTAGACAGCAGGCAGCCCACTGTCTAAAGTAGGTTAATATCACCAACTGATTTAATTGGTCATTTCCTATCAAATATATGGAAGTTACTATCTTTATCAATCACCCTCTCAACATGGATTCTGTGATGTGCAATTACTTGAGTGTCTTGCACATCTGCACCTGATAACCGTTTCCTTTCCTAAGAAATGATGGAATATTAAGACGAAGACTCAAGGCCCGAGCCGCTCTTTGCAAAGATAAATAAAAACTAAATGTTTACAGTTGAGAATATAACATATAAAATTATCTTTTATTGTGAAATCCATTGATTGAAAAATAATTTTTATTTAAGACTTACTTTCTTTTTTATTTATTGTAATATAAGCATATAAATAATCAGGCAGGCATGGTCTAAATTTAAAACTGGTCCTATGAAGCTAATACATACGTTATCTTGTATAAACATGCGTATAATGCGAACTTCAAAACTTAGTATGGCCTTATAGATCCCTGGCTAATGAACCAGGTCCGGTGTTGTTCAGCGCATCAAATCACTTTCTTAGAGAACTACCATAGGAACATTTCTATTAAAGTATATTGACCTCCAACAATTGTCTCAATGAACGAGACGATTTAACAATTTTAGTCGAATGAGATTCACATTAATTGTTAATATGCTTTCAAATGGACCATAACTATTTGTGGTTTAGTTTAAAACCAGAAGATGAGTAGTTAAGATACGAAAAAGTAAATTCCACCACCTTTTCACTGTATTTGTTTTATAAGATATTTTCAAATCCACACCATTAGCACCAACGGACCGAAACTGTGTTAAGCAACATGACATGTAAGGGACTTTTGTGAAGTTCAATCTACGTCACACTTTTAATGCAGTCTTCGTTTAAAGCAAACGTATAGTACAATGTGCAAGAAGTGGATCTAAATATTTGGTTACTATTAACTACTTAATTGTTTGGGTAATGAAGCACATGCCCCCCCCCCATTCCGCCGGCTTCAAAGCTGATGCGTTGAACATATCTTTAAACGAATGTTTGAATAGGAAAGTGATATTTTGAAATAATATGATGCCTATTAAGTGCCATGTATCGCACACCTAGATTAAATACATCTCTGATCTCTAGTTATAAAACATCCCTATCCTAAAATGTAGGAATTGTACACACACATATTTCAGTATACTATGTAACTTGAAGTTGAACTATGTTACTATGAAGTAAGTAATCAATTATTTATTATATAAATTATTGACTACAATAATACATAAAAGTTTTTTTACCAATCTATAGGAATAAGGAAACGCCAGAGGCGTTCTCAGAAAAAACGTATTACTAATACCAGCTTACCTGTCATCTGAGACAAGCCAAGCGAACAATGGCCTTTACCATGCAAGACAATGCCTGCGACGCACTATGAAACATAAACATAATTAAAACGTTTTAATCATAGAGAATATTACTAAATGTAGAATATAAAACTTAATATATTAGCTATGTGTGTGGGAACAAATCTGCCACACCAACATGTAAGCTTCTAGTGCATACATACATTCAAGCTGCTTAATTTGTTACTATTGGTGAAAATTCTTACTTTGTGATGCTCAACGAATATGTCAAAGAAGTTGGAAGATACATTTAACTCATACTTGCTATTCATGTAATAAAAAGGCTGTCTATAGTACACGTGTTATACTTGCTAATCATTTTATAAAAAGGCTGTCTATAGTACACGTGCTATACTTGCTAATCATTTTATAAAAAGGCTGTCTATAGTACACTTGTTATACTTGCTAATCATTTTATAAAAAGGCTGTCTATAGTACACGTGTTATACTTGCTAATCATTTTATAAAAAGGCTGTCTATAGTACACGTGTTATACTTGCTAATCATTTTATAAAAAGGCTGTCTATAGTACACTTGTTATACTTGCTTTTCATTTTATAAAAAGGCTGTCTATAGTACACTTGTTATACTTGCTATTCATTTTATAAAAAGACTGTCTCTAGTACTCTTGGTATACAGGTAGAACTAAACATATTATTATTTAGTGTATTTACGTTCTGGAAATGTGCATTGACACAACATCTTTGAAAATAAACTAGGAAACTAGGAAAACTGCCACACAATACGAATGATTTCGATTGCAAGGCCTTGTTAGTGGCAAATAGGTCTGTGTATGCTGTATTTTACACTTTCTTACACGAGTGTATGCATCTGTAGCGGACTGAAAACTTACATTATAAACATAACCTCATATATGTACGTGCTGACCTGTTGGCATGTGTAAACATAAACAATTGACATAAACATGTATTCTAAAAATGCATATATAAGACACATAACATGAACATGAAAAGTGTCAGTTACATTGTGCATATAACGTCAACAACAAATGTTTAAAGCCTTAAAAAAAAATTACTTAAAGACGTAAGACATGAAGTCAGATGGGACTTAATATACAATAATATTTACTATTATTTTTTATAAAAATAGCCGTAAAGAATGATTATACAGTTTTCAAAGGACTATGTAATCTCGTCAGGGTTAGTTAAATGGTTAGGGAACACACCATATGCTATTGCCTCTGTTTGTTTTATACATCATGTACAATGACCACTTGTCAATAGTGTGCTCGATATCCTGGTAGACCATCAACATTTCCGACAAGAAGAGTCTGTATTTTCAGTGTTGATTACATATTAAAACACTAGAAAACTGAACATTATTGGCGTACATGAAATCATATTCGTTGGTTTAAGTAAACGCAAGCAGTGACAAGTACAGTCGTTTTTCTAAAATGAATTGTGACGCAAAAAACTGCGCATTTGCCGACGAATGCCCACAAATATCTCAAATATGTGATCAAGTCCGTTTAGATAATAAAACATTACAGTTTTATACAATCATAGTTTACAAAATGCATGTTTATACATATTTTTATATTCACGCTGATTTGGATAAGTTTTCCTTTTTAAGTCAATATGTGGATGAAAACTTACTAAAATTAAGACGTATAATCGGAAATAATAACACAATTCAATATATTAACATGTTTATACATTCAACAATACCAACCCTTGTCTCCGGCACAAACCTTTCAGCGATGTCGGTTACATTGAACCGCGACACATTTGTCGAGGCGCTTGATCTCTGTGGAATATAGAAACTGATTACTCTAAATATTAATATAGGTAGGCATTTCAGAGGTTATAATATGTTCATATGTGCAATAATCCACACGGTCGTCTTCATGTTGTCATGAAACTAGACAGTGGTGTCATGTTTGCACATAACACATTAGTCAAAGATACTATGAATAACGATTGTTAAGTGCGTTAAGTGCATATTCCGTAAATTTATATACTTAATTGTTGTCTTTGTGTTTATCCCCGATCTTGATGATTGCATATAAAACTCAGCATGCATATACATTTTATTATACTGAGGTATGCATTTAATAGTACTTAGCCTTTTTTGAAAGGCATACGTTGACCTATTCATGTTTGTATGTTACATACGGTTGAGGCACTGGGCTTTATATCGTGTGTTGGCAGATAAATGTCGAAACCGAGCTGATCTTGCGTCTATTTGCGTGGTATGGTTTCACAAGAGAGTAATTTAACGCTCATTGAAAACCAAAACACGCAAATACAAGTTTATGCGATATGGCATGCAACGCTTTGCATGTTAAGAGCCTATTTCTTCGTAATATCAGTCTCATATTATGCTTGCTTACAATGGAAACCCTAATATTATAGTGTTCAACTAATATTTCAAAGCAAAACCTCTGTAGATCACACTAGACGCTCAGCCTCTTGCTCAAACTAATGTCATAAGAATCAGACCAAAAATGCAAACCAGTCTATGCTGTTAAACCGAATGCGCAATTTGATTGCCAAGAAGTCAATAATACAGCAATACATTGGTTTAAGGTAGTGCACCTCTAATGATTTCCCGCGATTTCTTCGAAGGTTGAAGAGCCTACTATTAGGTGCCGTAGCCTAGTGGTTAAGGCGATAGACTAGAAATCTTTTGGGATATTCCCGCGCAGGTTCGAATCCTGCCGACGACGTATACTTTTTTGCGACGCGTTTTATTTATTTTCTAACGTAATTTGATTTAATATGGCATATAAGCTAGATTTATTGTTAAATATGTTGCAATTTTTATGCACATTTTTCAATTATTAAAATTAAAACAACGTTATGGCGATATTGGGTGATTTACTGTTGAAAATACGAACCATGCATGTTGCATTTTTATTTTTATTTCAAAAAGTAAACGGTAAATCTGTCTAGTTCTTGGTATTTTTGCTGTATATAGTGTTTCTATAAAAACTAAGTTTAAAATATGACTTAAATGATACTTTTTTGAATTTTATGACACTTTGTTTTTAACCGACCCAATTTTTACTTGGCTGAAATCACTTACATTTCATGGTGCTCTTCCATAGATAAAAATTTGTAAAAAATAAATGTCTGTAAAAGAATACTTATTTCATCTTGTTTAAACTTTAAACACCTTTACAGCATCTGTACACACCAACTGCATGCCCATATTTGGAAATTTGAATGAATTATGGAACTTTTATATACCCCAGGGGTAAAAATAAACTGGACAAAAGCCGAGCGTGGGGGTGGTTTTGAAAAAATCGGTATATTTTTTTAAAAAGCATGGAAAGCCTACCTACAAATTTGCATGTAGTTCAGTGAAATGATGCTGATTAAGAAAATAATTAATTAGATTATATTTGGATATGTGCCCATTAGAGGTGCACTACCTTAACAGCAAAGACTGGTTTGCTTTTTGGTCTGATTCTTATGACATTAGCTTGAGCAAGAGGCTGAGCGTCTAGTGTGATCTACATAGTTTTCGCTTGGAAATATTACAAAAATTGTATGAAGGAGAATGAGTGCATTTTATGTACGCCTAAACGGTACTATTCAAAATATGATAATGGAAAAACGATTTTTACAAACCAAATATTGCCTAAAGCCGATTCACTCTAAATTTAAAAATTGGTATCACATACAAACGAATTGCAATCTGATAACGTAGGTATTATGTCGGTTTAAAATAGGTGGACTGTTGATCAGAGATTATGTTCATTATCACTAACTAGTGTAGTGTGCATTTATTTAAACATATTTCTGACTGTGTTAATGAAGCATACATTTCCAAATATGGAAAATTTCCACGTTTGATAAGTACCCTTTCAATAGTGCATGTGCATATTAATGGGATTGTTATATGTATAGCGTGCTTAGTTAACATCAGTGTTATACATGTATGTAATTTCAAAATGTAATCGAATTATTTGAAATCCGATTTCCTTTTTTAATGTGAAATGCATTGAGCAGCTTTACAAGAAATACACACAAACCAGCACAATGTTTGTAAACAAATGCCGATTATTGCTATACACGTATATCCATGGGTTCGCAAAACACACGCTGCTTTGTTTGTCAAGTGAACAAACTACCAAGCAATGACTTCCCTTCACCTGAGTGCTTAACCCGCTGAGACAGTATTGTCTGCATTTTTAAATGAATCCAGTTTTGTAACAGTTACCGGCCATTGGATAGGTATCAATTTCACTTTGCCAATTTACATAATAGGTGGATTTTGTGCATCGGTTTAAAATTGTTGCATACTGGATAACTTACAGTTTGATAATACATTCATCTCTAACAATGTATTCGGGCATAGGGGTAATTTATTCCATATAAAAAGATATGTACATAATTCAAAACTATGTAATTTCGAGCTTTAGTGTGTATAGATTTAGATTTGAGTTGCTATCGTTTAAATGCTCGTTTGGGGTAGATTTTAACGCCCAGTTCAACAACTGCATTACAAACGTTTCTTTACAAAGATCGTATGTTACAGTTTAAAACGTACTTTTTTCTAAAAAATTAAGTTGAGTATGAAAAACAGTAATCGTTGTGCAGCTTCTATACAAAAGACGTAACTTACCGAAACAAATGTTGACTGGTTATCCTTTCTTTCAGAGATCTCAAGTCAGTAATATTCTAACGCATATATGCAATCACTTGATACATCCAATTAAGTCCCAAATGTTCTTTTCGAAACCCAAAAATAACGATATGTTAGTAATTGTAAGATTGTAAGTAATACCACAATTGTTTCAATCGGTCTCAAATCCTTACAAATGTATCATCTAAAATATAAACCCATGAAGTTAAATCTCAATGAAACGAAATATGTAAAAGAAATACGGCTATGAACGACTTAAATGTAATTGCGGATCTCAAGGATAAAAAACCGTCCCTTGCATTTTATTTAAATAAGAGTGTGAGTGTTTTGTCTATTTTCTTTACTTCACCTGTATAAGGTGTTCATATTTAAGTAAGGCAAAGCTCGCTTCATGATACCCACTTGTATATATTGCAGTAACTGTGTTTTTGCGTTAGGCTCCTGAATATATGTTATCAGATTATACAATTGTAGACTAGGTTGAAATGCGTTTGATATTTGACATTTTGTCAAGAACACAATTCCGAAATGTTATTATTTTGTAATACAACTGTTTTAACATTTCAATCTGTACCATGCCGACTGATAAATTATGAAAAGTATAGCTGTCAAATGGAGTGTGTTTAGTTATGCCATCGTATAATGTGAGAAATTACATCACTGATTAAAACGACCAGTTAACATATGTTTTGTCAAAACCTTGACATTAAATGTCCATTGACCCTACATGTTTTCAGTTAGTGTCGTAGGGAAATGGACCCATGGACATTAATGAGAACTCTTTCTATCTATAAAACAAAAACAACGATCAATAGTGTCCAAAGCTAAGCGCAGACAAATTTAAAAATGAATACATGCACTTCTTCTTGTTCTACAAATAACAGCGATTAGAAGCATGCCTTAAATCCCCTTCCATTCACAATTACTATTGACTAATTGTTTAAAATGAGTTGGTAAAATTAAACCCCATATCATGTAGAAATCTGATACTCGGCACACACTGAACAAACCGTATCCCCTTTAGACTGAACACATTAACAACATAGCGAATGACACTCCTTTTCACGTGAGTCACAGGATTAAGTGTAAACTTCGCATTCTTCTTCAAGACGGGCATGAGTGTGGACGATCAGTATTTCAAAATGTAAGATTGAATGAGGAAATTATGTTATACCTGTTCGTCCTACACCATAAGTAAGTACAGAACATATTTAATTTTCGAAATAAAAGTTGGCAGTGATATTGTTTGTTAAAATGTTCTTATTCGGGATTCAAATGCGGATTTTACATTGTAATGTTGTGTGTTTAACGGCAGTTAAACGTGATATTAAAGGTTTTTGATTATTCGGCAACAATCAAAGCAGTTATTGCTTAATCAAGTATCTGATGAAATGATCGCAAACCTTAGTACCCGAGGACCATCTTAAGTTCACCGAATTGTTATACTGTAATTATCTTCAATTATGCATACACTTTAAAAACCCAACATCCCATTTAAATGTATAAGCGTTCAACATGATATAACAAACTATCATCATACCATTATAAACACTCACCTTCTAAACAAGCACACAACATACAAACACACATGGTCTGCTATAAAACTTTTTATAATTATTAAGAACAGCGTTGGCCTTCTTATAGTATTTCTTATGTAAGATCGAGTGTTTGTAGCTCTCCCTTGCTGTCGCATGAATAATTATTGAAGCTGTTATGTGAATTACATCAATAATATTGACTCAGAGCATATATAGAAGGCCTTTGTAAATTTCAATCGATCAAAATAATTTAATCGATTTGTTTGAAAATTAAATGTTAAGCCGTTTATGTTCATTTGCACAAGTATTGTAAGATGACAATTTGATAAAAATTGCGTAAAGGCATACGTGTGAATCTAGCTCATATGAGCGTGTGTGCATGTATGCGAGTCTGGTTGTAGGTGTCCGGTTCATAACGTGTGTGTGTTTGGTGTACTTTGTTTTAGATAAATAGGAAGACAAGAGTATAATGTTAAGACAAAGGATTGCGTGCAACGATCTGGGAACTCGCATTCACCGGAATGCTACAGTGGGCACATGATGTTTTTGCATATGGTTGTTGACGGTAAATTTTCCTCCCCATAAAATTTAAAAAAAAAAAACTTGTAAAAATATGATCATCATCATAATATGACGAAGTGTATACAAAACTCTAGTCACTCGCTTAAAGGACAAGGTCAAAGTGGACCGTTTAAATGTGTGAATTGTCCTTAAACGAATAATAATAAAGTAAAATATTCACGCCCAATCGATGATTTCATTGAGCACGAAGAGATCACAAAAACATTGATAACAATGATCATCATACTAACATAAACAGGTAATGGTCAACAGACACTTGATTTCAGATCAAGGTTACCGTGGACATTTTCAATACAAATTCAAAGTAAATGTCTGTTTCCGGTCCTTTAAATTATTTTGGATGATGTGATTTAAAAATATGGCACAAATATAATAATCTCAAGATGGCGTATTACGTGCAACAACACTATCGCTCAATTAAATGACAATGACACCTGAAGCTTTGTATTCATAGACTATCTGGTTGTGGTGATAGAAGATCATCGCGTGACTGTCAGACCAATGTTTGTAGTTTGTAGCATGTCGCTTGCACCAAAACAGGGGCTCGCTTTTAGGTCAATTTCACATTTAGGTTGAAGGATGTATGTGTATAGATTCAATGATGAATACCTTCTTTCTTAATTGTGCAAATAATGACCATCTGACAACACTAATTTCCGTGCTCAGTAAATTGTAGCGGGCCCTATGGCGTATTTTTGGCTATGCTATATTTCCAATGTATCTTAGTAGTGTAATTTGTTAGCTCAGCCAGTAATTATCAATGTCTTGTTAATCATTAAAATTAATATTACGATTGAATTTAGTAGGACAGTATCACTTGGAAACAAAAACAGAAGAAAATAACACAATGATGTGAGCACACATTCCCAATTAGATGTGAAGCAATACATCTGGCATGCCCCATAACAATCGCAAAGTGTTTTAGTGTCCAATGTCAACTTAGTAAAACAATTGTCTACCATCTGTTTATTTCGTTATGTTCATTGATGAATTCGAGTTTTGCGTTGATAACATTAAATTGATTCAAAATGATTTTTTCAATTCATATGTATAAGTATGTTATGCATCTCTAAACATTGTTTTAGGATATGAGATTGTTCATCGACTAAGAAAAGCAAAAGTTTGTTCTAAGCAATCTTGTCGATCTTGTGTTATTGGTCGCACCTTAAATAACTACAACATGTTGTTTTGTCTTGGTCACGATTGTTTAAAGCTTTATAAGCCATCAGCTACTTTAACCCAAATCAATATATCTCCTCGCGTTTTTAATAAAGATAAATCAGTTATTTTTAACGTTTTCCCGCATGGAAATTCCATTACTTTCGGAATATTTTCATGACGTGCAGAGGAAATATCAAAATATAAATACCGTCTTTCCCATTCAAGGTTATTATATTCGCATAATATAGTTTCAACAGTAGCCAGAATGTCAACAAAACGTACGCTAAGTACTGCTTTTCGCATTTGAAATGCTGTTAACATAACTTTCGTTTTACACTTTGCGTTAAATCATGGTATGAGACTTGGTGTGAGTTTCCATACATATTGAAGCGTGTATAAAAACTGTTAACATTGTAAATGTCTTTCTTAATGATACAATGCAACTTTGTGTGTTAGCAAAAGTGACTCCAACATTCATTCTTCTGGAATGACGGAACTCTTTATACAGATATTTATCATGTCAAACAAACTCAATTAATTCCCACTCATTCGATAATATGTGTGCACAATTTACCCAAATTCCACAAAAATGGGCCGTGCTCTGTGAAAAGGGGGCTAAATGCATGTGCGTAAAGTGTCATCTCATGCTAAATAGGGACAACACTTTCCGCTTTTATTTCGTTTAAAGAAAGTTTCTTCTTAGCAAAAATCGAGTTGAGGCGGAAAGTGTCGTCCCTGATTAGCCTCTGCGGACTGCACACACTTATATGGGACGAAACATAACGCACATGCATTAAACCCCCTTTTCACAGAGCACGGCCCAAATATATTTAACATTGCAAACCATTGCATTCACTAAATAAATAGTATTATTTTAGATATCTAAAGAAGATTCAAAACACAAATATTTGTAAATTCAAAACTTATTGTCTTGAAATCGGTTTTTTTGTGTTTAGATCTGGTTTGCGTTTTTTTTTTAAGGGACGACGTAATGTCAAATAAATTGTTAAGTAAGCACGTTAAATTGACCCCGTGCAAATATATGGAGTCTTTTGATTTTAATACCCCACTTAATAAATAGAGGATATTTGTTGGATTCGATGGAATATCGATTTTATTTCACGAGTGATCATATAAAATATGTATTTTTTTATGATCACGATGCTTTTTATGCTTTTTCACCGTGAATTTACATTGTAAAAAAGTTTAACTGGATAATTTCGCTGGAATTATGACGTCATTTCGACGAAAAAATGACGTCATTTCACAGTAAAACAGAGAAAAATGGTTATTTTTCACTGTTATTTTTCACTGTTTCAAACATTGAAATATCAGTTTTATTTCACTGATATTTCTCTATAAACCACCGGAAAGCATAACAAAAATACCATTATTTTAAATATAATCATCTTCTGATATATTCAATGTAATAAAACATGACAACGGTTAATGTAGTAATGTAATATTTTGCATGTCTTCAGCACATTCTAGACTAGATATTGCTTGATGTGAGGATTTTTGTTTTAAAAAAAACATATGTCTTTATTTTGACTCAGGGACAAACGGCAATTGATGTGGTCAGTTTACTATATGCCTTTTATTAGAGGATATATAACTTATGAATAACGCATACTGCACCTTAATATTTAATAAAGTGTTACTTTAATCATCGCGATGCTGACTATAAGTGCATGTGTCAGAAGTATTAAATGATTATAAACCACATTTTAAATTATACAAATCTCAATAATGTCCATTTAAATGACTATTCATGATCATTGAAATTAGAAATGATTAATAAAGCTTAATGGCTTAATGTTTTCAGTTAGTATTTCTTTAACGTTGTATATTGCATTGCTTAATTATGGTCATGTGTACTTTCAGATTTATTTCTTAACTTAGTTTTCCACGTAATCTTTTCAATCAGATTCGATATGTTCCGCATAACAGGTAAACATTCCTTGCATATAAAAGCTGATATTAGGTTTCACAAGCTGCAGTCTTGTTGAATAGCACACTTGTCTTGTTCATAGCTGTAAATGCTAGCCTTAAACATGTCCGCGTCAGTTTATATTCAAACTTTGAAAGGGGATAATATTTTTGATTTAATAGGAAAACTTGAAAACAAATACAAACACAACACTATACATGTAGTTAGACGCAAACTATGAAGCATAAGTAATGCGCATTAACAAAATGTGAAGCTTAATTCTTGAATAAATTTAGTTCCTTCTACACAAGGATCTACTTTAACAGTTTCAGCGCTGTTTTTAAAGGTACGTTAAATATTAAGTGTTAAAAATGTACCTTTTTTAATTGTTTAAATACGTTTATTTCTCCTTCGAAAGCACACATTCACATGTTTGCAGATTTAAAATAAGCAATTTTGTATACAGATATTATTGAACAACTTGGTTTCGAGTTATATAATTTATAGTAACGTTTTCATTTTAAAAATATATTTGGAACAACTGGGTAACGAATATCATTATGCCATAAAATATCAAGTCATCAACATCACCACAGTCCTGCATAAGCGGTTGATATGAACAGTACGATATGGTAACAACGACTGCTTATTTCTTCTTCAGCCAGAAACGATTCAGTAGAGGAAAATACTTACCGCATACCAAATAATTGCTTTCAAGTATAAGCTTTGTTTTTAACAATCGTTACGGCTAATTGAAACCGATTCGCTCCTTTGTATTATTTGACGGCCTATTGCAAATGTGCATAGCGCAAACCTTGCGTTTGCCTATTACATGCTTTCAATATAATTAGACATTCGCTCTGGTGCACCTCATTCAATAGTGGAAGACGGCCGGGTATCTATCGTTATGTATTTGTAAAGGAGTAGATGGTGCGCAGGTATGTTACCGTATTTATATATCATATTATTAGGGGAAATGTGTTTAATTGTGCCAATATTTCTGTGAATATTTGTATTTAAATGAAGGCCTTATAATATGTTTAGCAAACATTATGTGCATAAGAAAACTTAAAAGCAAAACTATTAACTGAGTTGATATAATAAGGTTTAACTAGAAGTTAAGAACTTAAACTGGAGTTCTGTTTGCTATATTCAATTGTATTTGTGTCTGTGTCAAGTATGTAGAGCTCACACTGGACCAACATTAAGCAAAACAGTTTTCGTTGGTCGATGTACGAGAAATGGTATTAACATTTTTTTACATCTCACTTAATTGTAACACAGCACATATTATCACTTAGCATAATGCAATATAAAGGCGGCAGTATAGTAAATCATGACAATGGGTTATTTCATCAAAGTACAAAACATAATTTATTTTTATTTTTACGAAAGCACATTGTTCATAGTAATAAGCCACAACAGTAATGTCATATCACATGGAGAACATTTTCAACAATATAGATCAATTGCATGTAAAATATAAGTACATTTTATTCACTACATACATTACACAATAATGTTGTTCTCTACCTTATCCTTATTTGACAACTATTACGTTTAGACGTAGCGTGGTTCCTCACCGAGTCTTTTTTGAAGATATAACAAATAACAGTGATCGATTTGAATTCTGCAAATTTACCCGTATTCCAAAGTACAAACATTTTGTTTCATTGTCAAAGCTTAGCCAATGGCTATAAATGTTCTTTGACTCTTAAAAAGTTTCAGTATTGTGTGATTTAAGTTGTTCGCTTGTATTTTTTTTTCATACTCCTTTCCGTTCAGATTACGTTTTAAGCTAGAATAATACATTAAGCGAATATAAAGACATGTAGGTTACTTCCACTGGTATGATTAAATAGACGAATACCTTTCGCGACATGTAACAAATTCGAAACCTTCATAAACTTTAAACTCATTAAGCGTAGGGGTTGTAAGTAAACAATAAATTAATTATCACTCTTTGATTAAGATCGATAAATGGCAGAACGCTGTAAAATAATAACAAACAAAAAAAACTAATTTATCAATTGTAAGCAATTCCTTCTTTGTATTATTGTTTATAACGATTTTCGAGACCGACCGATAGTTTGTAGGTAGAGCAAAATATTAACTGCGTATTCAAGCTATACATGGCGCATGAATAACCCGACACCATTCATTTAACATTGTGTCTATTCGGCCTTATTACCTTATAGCTAAACCTATTTGTACGTTTCAGTAAACAGCGTGATCTGAGGTGTAAACGAGTTCAATATTTTTTGTGCATATTGAATTAAATGACATTCAGATCACGCGAAGTCGCAAATCTGTTAAAGAACGGTTTGCGCTTACTGGTTAAATTTCTTAAGCTTGTAAGAAAACTAATAGAAAAAAATGGAAAACCAGTCCGGGTTTTAAACGCGGAGGCTTACTGGGACAATTGTACGAGATTTTAGCGTTTTCTCAAAACATATTTTTTTAGCCAAATTGTAAATGTGTAGCTCGTGTTTTTAATTATCAACTTAACACATATCTACAAAACTATCAATAAACTAAAGCTGTTAGAAATGTGTATTAAATATATGTTTAGATTTAGTCTGACATTTTTGTTTGGTAACGTGAAGAGGATTGTATTCGAATGTTTTCTAATATACCGTGACGCATGATCAAAACTTTCGGTTTCTTTAATGCATCTTTTATATATAAATAATAAGTTGAAAAAATTGAAATTAACCAAAAATATATATTGATGCTTAAGGTTTAATCGCCGTCTGTGTAAAACGTTATAGTGTTTTTTTAAGGCGAGATTTAACTCCTTAGAATGCTTTTTTCTTTCAAAACAGAAGTAAACTATGTTCTGTAACAAATCATATGTTCAAAGTAACAGTATCACAACCTCGAAATTATACTTGTGTACATGGATTTAGCTTTTACGAAAAACGTTATATTGGGTAAAAAAACACATAGAGTTTTGTGCAGACAGTTCTATGCAAAACGTATGCAATATAGGTTTCACCATTATCCATCTATCGAATTATGCTGCGTTAGCTAGTAAATTCTGTATTAAATAACATAAACGATAGGACACACTCACAACATCGGAAGCTTTAAGCAAGTCCTAAAGAGTGTTATTTTCAGCCTTTGTTTACAGCTTCTCTCTAATTAAAACCATGTAATGGATGGTTGGATTACTATATCCTGATACGTACAGTCTCCCTAAAACGTATACTAAGTTACTAACATGATAAACGATAGACAATAACGTTGGCAAAGTCCATTTCAAATGTCTATATTTTATGATTAAAAAAAATCTTTTTAAAATTACTAATAAAATAAAATCATCGTTCATATAAATACACATATGATGGAAAATATGTTGATAATAATGAGATTTTTTTGACAAGCTTCTCTGCTGAAAAAATAACATTAGTAATTGTTATACAATGTAAAAATATCAATCGAAATGTAGTGGAGCACATCATATGTTGATCGTTGGCCATCAGTACATCAGGTGTCTTCCATGTGGTATTGAAGTTTCCGCCCGCGGGGAATACGATGTTTATTTGAAGTCAATGCCGCCGTCATGAAAATTAGCCGATTGTAGACTCGTCCGTGGCGATTTGCATGTGTTTGTTGATTCAGATCTTCTTTCCGATGTTTAAATTGCGTTGCGATTGTCTTTTCTGTTTCAATCATCGTTTTTGTTGTTTGCGTTGTTGTTTGTACGTTTGTTGTTGGTTCGAGCGTCTTCATTTCTCTCGGGACATAAATATCTTCTATTGGTCATTATGCTCGCAAGGTATTAACTATAGAATTTTTTCCTTTTGGTGGCTTAGTGTGCCAAAGTATAGTTGACTTCGGATGCGCTATCAACGTATGTCATATAGATGGACCACATGCACCCACTCTATAGTGTTTATAACATAAATATATTTTGTCCAGTGTTGCGTCACTTTTTGTCATTCAAAGATTCTCAGGCGCTAATTTTTTCTTCTTGCAATAACGAACCATGTGTTTCGCTTTGAGAGCAAAACACAATGATGTCCCTTATGCATTTTATGTTGATGAAGTACCTTCTTCAATTCGCTGTGGAAGTCGTTGTTTCGCGATGTCGATCTTCAAATACGTAGTCTTGAAATCTCGATGTTTTCTGTGCGTTGTTGTGATACAAGCAACAGTTGTTAAAAATAATGGCAGATATTTATACATATCACCTTTCGTTATTATTTAATATCGTCATGACAACTTACTAGAATGTCTTAGTAAATACACCCTATATTCCATCAGAACACCAAAGTCTGACGTGTACAATCTTGTGCAAAACACATTACCAAAGGTAGCGAAGTAACATTATATGTGATAGAAAATACGGGTGGTAGTTCGCTATTTACATTCCCTGCTTTCCCCACAATCACAAACAGTGCATATTTGTCTGTAACGACTGCCTTTTTATTTCCAATTGACCCGTTTTTTTTTAAATCTAAATAGCACATCTTCCCTTTCAAGCTCTTATGAAAATGGAATTCTTTAACTACTTTTGTATCCCAAATTTGAAATATTTCGTATTTGTAATAAAAAAACAAATACATTTCTCAATTAAACAAATGCCTTTTCCCCCATTCAAAGAGTCCCGTCTTTATTAAAATCATTCACAAATAATGGAAAAAAAACATGTATTGTCCGTTACATTGCTTGTATTTTTTATAAATATCGACCTTAGAAGATTTTTATATCATATTTGAAAACAACGTTTAAGCGATTTGTGCTATATAATGGCGCCAGTAAGTATTGAACAGGCATTGTAGGGCTACGTCGGGTTATGACGGCGAAGCGGTGACCCACCGTTAAGTAGTGTTATTTAGTAGCTCACCCGAGACCACACTAATCCTTGTTATTTCTGTTGTGACCACACACATGACACAATTTTGATCAATTCGATCATAATATTATAATTGACAATATTAAGGCCGAGTTCGATTTGGTCACACTGTATACTATAAAATTAACAAAAAAATAACGCTTATTTACATGGTGTCCACTTGCATTTTCTTTTCATTACCTTTGTTCTTATGTTGGTTTATTAAACTACAAAATGATCATATTCTAGACTATCATTAACGTCGTCACCCTATTTAAGTCAATGTTAGCATATTTAATTTGAAATTAGTTGCCAGTATTTTTACAATCGGACGGTCATTATCACAATATATGATCAATTTAAAAATCTGCTATTGTGAAAGTCATTCCTTACATTTTTTAAGAGTTGCTATAACATATGTTATTTTCTGTTATAATCAGATTATTAAGGAAAAAAACTCACGCATGACATATTTGTTTATACATTTTAAAGAATATAGTATGACACTTACTGTTATGCAATATCAATTGCCTAACTTTTTTACTCACCTAAGTCAAGTGCTTCATACTGATACGTCACCAGTCCAAATCTAAGAAAAATAAACTGTTTTATCACTTTACATTTGCATACACTGATATGACTCACTATTGTAAAACTTTGTCAGAATTTTGACCTTGGCAATATGTAAGCTGAGTTTGAATCCACGTCACCTGCTTATAAAAACTAGGACACCAGGTCAAATTGTACAGAAACTGTGTTACTAACGGACACAATATTTATCAGAAAGTTGATATTGGTAATCTATACTCGTATAAATCAGGGTAACGTGTGTTTAAAAGCTGTGTAACCGGGCCATGTTTAGACAGTTTGTTTACCTCCAAATCATGTGACCACTTCAGAGTTATCCTGACTTTCGTGTTTGTTTAGCTCATCTTGATTAAAAAGTCAGCCTTTGTTAAAGCAGGCAGTTTAACTTACATTATGCCTCGTTAATTTTAGTAAGATCTTTGAGTTCTATTTTTTAAATACTATTTTTCAATTCAGTAATACAAAACATGTGCTCGTGACAAATCAGTGTTGGCGTGAATGGTACATGTATGAAAGTTTGTAGAAAAACATAACCACCTGAGAAGGCTTGTCATTATCCTTAAATGGTTACATATAAAGTGGAGAATTGTGAATAAACTCATGCAGTCATAATTTGTATTTTATATTTTTATGAAACTTGATTAGAACATTGTGTGACTGACTAAAAAACATTGTCGAACGAAAAACATAGCCTCTTGGGGATGGGGCATTTCTCGTTGCTTGTCCTCATTGGTGGTATGTGGAACACACTTAAAGTCACTTGTTTTGTCAAATAAGCATACAAAGTAATCAGTACATTAAGTTTGTTCTGCTTTTACAGTACCTGTTAAATATGGTTGTTGGTAAAACGAAAAGCCAGTGGCAACATTTAGTATTTACATTAAACACATGCTGCTCAAAAAAGTTTTATTGGGTCTCCACCGAACGACGCTTGAGCCTCTGATCCACTTCTTCGTAACATTCTGAGTTTTTTACCTTAAAGTTTTGATGAAAAAATAGCTTAAGCAATAATACATTTATAGTGTCCACTATGCTTACTATACGTTCTTACAAAAAACGGACACAAATAGCTCGAAAACAGGTTTAATTAAAAACACAGCTATGTACAGTAAAAAATGGGAAAACATTAATAAATTTTATGAATAAATCATTGGCAATACACATTCGCAAACGATGCACACACTGACAACCGGAATAATAACCAACCGTTTCAAAGTAATACAACCGTTACCAAAAATAATGCCAGCTCTCAAAGCAAAATAACTGAACTCTGATTGACAATATCTCACCTTATTTATTTTTTAAGTAGGACACATGTTATATGACTAAATAGCTTTCAAAATCAGTCAATTCTAAAACCGTGTTAATGTTGTCAAATCATAAAATGAACATGATTCTTGTTTGATCTTTCTTTATTCAGATCGATAATCTCTCATGGTCGGAATTATAGCATACATAACTGAACTGTTCTACAGGGTTGTGACGGACTAAAACACAATGACGAGTCTATCCGATGTGTTTGCTGAGAAGGAAAGGACAAACTGGCTAAAGGCGTGGCTGGCAGTTGATATTGCAAAGTCTGGTTTGGAGCAGTTCGTGGAAAATGAGGCTAAAACTGTACACACCAATATATACAATACTGTCTGGTCTAGCAGTCAGACGCCAGCCGCATGTATATGCTGCCACACTGCAAACTTACTGAAATGCCCAACACAAGGCGTCTGCATGAAACGAGGAGCACATGGCTATTGCAAATCTATGCATGCGGTAAAACAACCACGACCATGTCCTGCTAATGTGTGTAATAAAGTCCATGATGAGATTGTTAAGCAGCATACATTTAATAATCCGTCATGGAAGAATACATCGGCGCAACAATGGGCAAAAAATCCATGGGAAATTGCCAAGGCTTTTTTCCCTCCAGACGGATATGTTGGAAAAACTTCAGTTCAAGATACAGACTTCAACGGACTCATCAGCTTTATGATGAACTGCAAACACTTTAACAACAAGTTTTCATTCACAATAGGAAAACATGGTACCCCTTGTCTACTGACAAAGGTAAGTGTATAATAATCCTTTAAATGTATTGCATACTTTCGCTATAAAGAGAGAAAACATTTACATGTAAACTGAACCACCCGCCTGTCCATCCGACCAAGTATGATATGGTTTTGTAAACGCTCTCACCTACTTTTGGGGCATTAAAATATAAATATCTAATATAATAAACGTGTAAAATCAACAGATCAATAAAGGAAAGCAATCAAGCTATGACGTTGTTTGTGGCGGATACATTACTTAAACGGCTATAGTAGTGTGCTGTGTCAAAAAGTCTTTATGTCGTAAAATTATATAAGTAAACACAATTTCAACACTCAAGTTTGACAATGACTAAAAGCAACAACCGTACGTGCTCATTTAGCGAATCTGAGTGCACAGCGCACGTGTGCAATATTAGTGCTCGCTCGCTTTTCTTCATTTTAAGCTTTGAAATATTGCATTTTGCACTCGTCAATAATAAATTACTGTTTTACACATGTTAACGGTCTAATGAAATAAACATCTTTAAATTACACAAGAACTACACTAACTGAAGTTATTTATATTGTGTACTATGGCCTCAACAAAGATTAAAACGCTGAATATAGTTTGCCTTCAACCGAAGTTTAAATATGTTGTTTATACATGAGATCGTACGTTCCTCTTAAAGGGGCCTTTTCACAGTTTTTGGGCATGTTTTGAAATAAGTCATTAAATGCTTTATATTGATAAATGTAAACATTGGATCTTAAAAGCTCCAGTAAAAAATCAAGAATAAAATTTAAAAAAGGAAAAAAAAGTAGCCGCAGCTGGATTCGAACCAGTGTCCCCCGGAGTCTTGGAGTAACCTGGAGTAAAAACGCATTAGCCCGCTCGGCTATTTTGCCAAGCATACTTGGATGAAATATTTTATGCATTATATAAGCAATCTTCGTAGTTTCACAAAATTTAACGACAACAACAGAACTCTCCAAATTATTCAATCGTTTTGCGTTGCAACGCTTTATAATTTTTAGGTTTTTAAATTGTCAAAAGATGCATATATTGGCTATATTAGACCATGGTAAATGTTCAGTAATACTGTTTCCTCATAAATATCATAACTAAAACGAAAATTTGCGAATCTGAAACAACTTTTTTAAATTTTGTCAATTTACCAAACCGTGAAAAGATCCCTTTAAAGGAGCCTTTTCACTATTTAGTAAATTGATAATCTTAAAAAAATTTGTTCAGATTCGCAAATTTTTGTTGAGGTAATGATATTTGTAAAGAAACAACGAATATTTACCACGCTGTAAAATATCCATGATAGGCATCTTTTGACGATTTAAAAACCCTGTGTTTTTTTTCGTTATATTGTGTTGATACTACGAGGATTGCTTATATAAAGTATAAAATACACCACTCATTGTATGAGCTCGGATGGCCGAGTTGTCTAAGAGATAGACTTTTACTCCAGTTGCCAGTGGTTCGAGTCCAGTTGTGGGTTACTTTTTTGTTCTTTCTTTAATTTTATCCTCTTTTTTTTACTGGAGCTTTTTAGATCAAACGGTTACATTTATCAAAATAAAGCACGTAATGACAAACTTCAATACATGTCAAAATCTGTGAAAAGGTCCCTTTAACTATTGGTGTAATATTCGCAAGGTATTTGTTGAATTATACCGGATCAACCATGGACGTATATATGCCTCTTTGCCGGTCTGAGTGTTTTTTTCCACATGTTTATGTGCCTGTTAAAAGAAGGAAGCATATTTAAGTTGCAATGCTCGATTTTCGACGGTACGTCCGTAATAGCATGCCAAAAATCCTTTCTAATCCATAAATGTGCTATATATGGATGGATTTTGAAATAACTTGCCCTTGAAGTAAACCATTAACAGACGTCATGTCGCGTTTAAAATCCTTTTCGTGCAAGAGATTTGTTTCAATTGTGGGGGACGGGTCATGAGGCCTTACATTTAAGTGCGGAAGGGGTGTTTGGTTAGTGGGGGGACGGGTCATGAGGCCTTACATTTAAGTGCGGAAGGGGCGTTTGGTTAGTGGGGGACGGGTCATGAGGCCTTACATGTATGTGCGGAATGGGCGTTTGGTTAGTGGGGGACGGGTCATGAGGCCTTACATTTATGTGCGGAAGGGGCGTTTGGTAAGTGGGGGACGGGTCATGCGGCCTTACATTCATGTGCGGAAGGGGTGTTTGGTTAGTGGGGCACGGGTCATGCGGCCTTACATTTATGTGCGGAAGGGGCGTTTGGTTAGTGGGGAACGGGTCATGAGGCCTTACATTTAAGTGCGAAAGGGGCGTTTGGTTAGTGGGGGACGGGTCATGAGGCCTTACATGTATGTGCGGAAGGGGCGTTTGGTTTGTGGGGGACGGGTCATGAGGCCTTACATTAATGTGCGGAAGGGGCGTTTGGTTCCTATAAAAGGTGATATTGTTTCAAGATTTAAAGGATTAAATGCTGATGATGTTTACCCTATCTTCACAATCATGATACGGGCGTCTTTCCTCTTCTAATCTTCCTCAAACCCGCCAATCATTTCTCAAAGTAATGGTCATAAATTGTGTCCGCATACAAAATTTGAACATATCATTGTCTTGACACTTTATAAGCTGCGTTCAAATATGGGTCACGTTCATCAAAAAACAAGGCCAACTGGGCAGATCTTTCTTTTTTTAACTTGTTGTAACTATAAGGACCATACTGATGAGACCTGGTCACACAATATATCGTGAAAATATAAAGGACGATTGATTTCGAATCCTGGTTAAATGCATTACAAAAACAAGGCAAGCAGATCAAATCTTAATGAAGCCTTGCTATATATAAAGAGGCAAGATTTATGACTTCATCGTGCTGCATTCTGGTGGAGTTTTTATTATGACATTAATTAGACCGATGCCGAATCTGACCATATGATTACAATAACAAAGTCACCAGTAAAAATCTTATTATCACTACAAGGACTTAATGTATGACTTTGTCTTGATGAAACGCGAGCTGAATGTTTATATCAATGAAAGGTTTGAATCTGAGTCAACCAGACCATCAGATAAAGACTTCAACGATTGGTATAATTAAATTAGACTACCGCTTAAGGTTAATCATGCCCTCTTGTTTACTATGCGGATTTATTATGTTTGGGACTTACACGTGTAATTCAGCAAATTTGTTTGACAATTTTATTTTATAGATCGCTTACTTGATAATTAACGATATTTATAGATAAACAATATTTTTTTAAACCATTAACTGTAAAACCTCTAGTCTAATCGTTGTTATATATTGTAATGCTAACGAAGCTAGTACACTAAAATTATGATTGGGTTATTCGATTCATGAGACATGTATTGTCCTTCTTATTATCTGTCGGAATAATAACAATTGGCTGAGATCGTTTCAGAAGCGCGTTCTGGAATTGAATCGGTGGTAAGAGGGAGTTTCGGCTGGACATCTTACCGGTTTAAACTGCCAATGCTATGTTCATAATTGATGGTCCTAGTTTTTTATCATTTTAAGTTTTTAGTAAGTGGTCGTTTTGAAAGTAGTTGTTAATAAGAACAATAATTTATCTCCGGAAATAGATATGCAGTTTAATGGTTTAATATATAAATTTATATAATTCCAAAGTAGACGAAATGTTCCTCTGATGGGCTTTAGCTTGTGTCGAGTTTGTATTGCTCTGCTATGCTGTCGTATGAAACGTATTGAAGCTGTTGCTTGACAAGTACATTAAAACTATTGACATATAGCATACATTGGACTCATTTGTCATATTATGTTCCCCTAAAAAAGCTTAAATGCTCATAACGTTTGTACCCGGAACAAACTAATCTTATTTCAATGATTTTGATGTACTTCACCAGTTAGTCCTTCAACTGTTCTAAAGACCAGCTCATTCGAAAGTGGCTATAGCTTTTTTGTCTTTGTTTGTGTACATCAACATTATGCCTTTCTTGTTGCATGCTGATAAACAGTTGTATACCATAATAACTTGATTGGATGTTGTTGAAAATGCATTTTAGCATGAAATAAATTCATGAGTAATCGTGTAATATCGATTTCTTATTTAGATAAATTAATTGCACTAGCATTGACTTACATCATTCCTTCAATTTTCTGAAAATAGTGTTACGTTTGTTTTGAATATTTAAAGAATGTTTTCTTTTGCAAAGCTCTAAGCTTAACTGTTGATTCAGTGTTAAAGGAAACAAGATCGTATATTCTTAATTCAGTGATTCGACGAGACATTCCTAAAGTTTAGGCCCTTTAACCTGAAAACATACAGTGTTGATTCATGTTAAAATACCTTTAAAAGTTTCTTAACCAAAACGATAAATCTGACATATACTTTATATGAGGACACTTGGATCGTTCGTGTTATACTGATAACATTTTTCCAAACGTTGTTCAGAAGTAAAGATCAAAATGTCAAAGTTCAGAAGAATTGATTATTTAATAATGAAGTAATCAAATCAATTAAATAAAAACTTCCCGGAATTTACAATACAAACACCTTGTGTTTTACTCATATTCTATAAAATGTGTATGTCCGGCAGAAAAGTGGCCATTTTTCACTTAACCCTACATCGAGGTGTATAGTAAAAGTTTAAATGTTTTTGTGAGGGGACATGCTACTGATGAAATATCTAAATGATGCCGGGCTGGTATCTTTAGGGGTTACGAGAAATTCAAGATGGCGTGCAAAATGGCGTTCATTTTCGATCTGATTTGTATAAACATATACATATGCATTATATTATATTATGTATAATAAAGTCATTTTGATATTGTTAAACATGTTATATATAAATAATGACGTGCAAACGTGTGTTATATAAACAAAACATGCAGATGACGTTCGTACTTGCTGCCAGGATCGATTTGGCTGCTCAAAATTGCTCCTTAAAAGAAGATCATATCCACATTTTCTCACAAGAATAAGGAATACGGAAAAATAATACAATTTAGTAGCCATTAAGCGTTTAATAAGTGTTCGAGTAAATTATTTCTAATAATGCATTGCAAATTATAACACGAGCATATCGAACAAATTCTGACCATTGTAGAAAATTTATAGTATCTGGGTGTACAGTAACAGCAACTTTGTCAAACGTATGCTTTGTGATATGAAAATACACCGGCGTCATAAATGCCATAAAGCACATTATATATCAGTTGAAACACCATAATACGTATAATTCACCAATGTAATGATAAGGTCACATTTTTCAACCATCATGATATAAAGTAGTATGTATAGCATAGAGTGATGTTATAATGTAACTATTAGTTAAGTTCCCATGTTTGTCTTTCGTACCAACAATTACATAACGCAATACACTATTATTCTCCATCTTTCTTTTCTCATCGGAAAAGTAAGTTATTTTACGGGATTGTTTTGTCTGATCATTGTTACATTTTATTATGTCAACCTGAACATTTTGACAATCGCAAAAGATAGTACATTGTAGTCGCGCTTGATTACATGAGCACCCAAGTGTTGAACATAGACTATTGCTTATACAACAACATTTTATAACTTTAAGCACATTGAGTAGAGCTTAAGCAACATGTGATGCTACTGTTATGGGCAAAAAGCCCAATCGCATGGAATAAGATGGGGGGGTCTGCATATAATAGTGCAGGACTAGGTCTGAAGTCCCGTTTGCAAAATTGGGTTGAGAAATTTTCTCACTTGATGTGAGTTAATTAGTCCCTATACATGATAAATCACCGAGGTGCTTGTCCGTCACACTGCCAGGAGCCTCAAAATACCAAAATCCAATATGGCCACCGACGGCCATTTTGAAAAAGAAAAAAAACATTGTCTTTTGGAGTAAAATCAAATGTTTTACCTCTAAATTATGTTTTTTTTTGGTAAGAACTCGGTAATGAGAGGTCTTGTTAAATATGGAGAGTAATTGATACGAAAAGGTCAAGTACAAGGTCATATGATATTTAAACGACCTTGAGTTGACCTTGGACTGTAAAAGCCAGTGTATAAACTTTAATGTGACAAATTTTGACGTAATTAATTCAATTACAATGGTGTTGTGCACGTTTTACGTAATATTGACAGATTTAGATAATTTACACATGTTGTGAACCAATGTAATGTGTTGGCTGGGTAATCACTAAGTCATCCCCAGTCCTAGGGACAGGCTAACGGGCTTACACCTTATTCCATATGGCATTATAGCAAAAAGCACACAACTCATCAACATGAAATCATTTTCATTTTTATATGTTTAAAAATACTTAGTTTCACATAGATTACATACAGTTCCAAAGTTAGTCATTTCAAGTCAGGTTTTCACAAGGTGTATTGTCCACTTTACCATGACATAATGTGATACAAAGCACCCCAGCAGTATGGCACGGACAACGTCGTGTATCGCACTTCCCTGTACACTTGCACAATATCAGCAAGCTCCGTGGTAAAGGCTTCAGGCACTTTGTGGGCAACAGCATGCCAAGGTGCTCCTCCCATCCACCATGTGTAACTGGTGCCAGCCGTGTTTCGGGACCATCAGTATTTATAAGCAGTTTACATGCCCTATGTATTAGAATGGCTCCTCTACGAATGTGTTTTTTGATTACACTGCTTGTAGGAGGTAGGCAATCAAGTCCAGCACTAGCACTAGTATAGTTCTCTAGTCGGAGATGGTCAAATGTTTCCGCAGTTGTCGTCGATCTGGCCCCTGCCCAGACGCGTACTTTTCTGCTAATGCTTCATCCTGCTCTGACAAGGTTTCTGGCTCTCCAAAATTCATTAAAAACTGTACCGGGTCAGAGGTCACAGCTGCATGCTTGGTTCCCACTTTACTCATGCATTCGTCACCTGTCAATATGTGAGCCTTTATCATTGTCTTTGCCAGCGGTGTCCCAAGCCGAGAAATTGCCTGATGCAACGGAAGCATTCGACGCTTCTCACCAGTACCATACTGCTGCCAGATTTCTTTCATACCGAGTGTCTGGAAATATGGAGTGAAGTGAATCAATCATGCAAAGCTGTCGGTGTCGTTTGACATCACAACAACTCTTTGACACTGTTTGATACGAGCAGCCCACTCAACATGAGCCACTACCCTGGCATCGGCCTCCTCAATCATGTTTAACAGTTCAGGAATGTCTTCATTACCAAACTTAATTGCTGGAAGAGCTTCATTGTCAGAGACAACTGAACTTGCAATGATAGGGTTGGCACAGACGTCATTGCACACTATATCCCTTACCAATAGTTGAAGATTACGCTTATTTTCCTCGGATGCCCAGAATTTATTAAGTTGTTGTGGGATTGGTGTGTCTCTGCTCATGTCAATAATTGCAATACCTGTTGCTTCGTCTCCGCGCCGCAGCCATTCACCTTCCTTTAAAGAGATTTCAATGTATGAGTCTAGTACAAGATGAATGCACTCTGGCCCCTCACATATGCTTGACGCTGAGTTGATGACAGCATTGATTGCACCACCCAGAGTGGACAATTTTTCAAGAGGCATCTGTCGCATCTTAGACATGAAGTCCACGATGACATGAGTGGGAAGAAGAGATTCCCGACTCCATTTACTGAGGTACAGTCTAGATTCAATCTCCCCAATAAGTTTTGATTTATTAACATGGGCTGGGAGGTCACCATCAAATAATGGAGATGAAGAAATCAAATCATGAGATAATATCTGCTTGAGGGACATGCCTCGTTCCTTTGCAATGTCCATGCTCCTCTACGCATCTGCGATATCTTTGGATGACGGGGCTTTCCGTTCCTTAAGAATAGCTTTCGATGTCAATAATGACTGTTTAAGATGGTCAGTGAACTTGGGAAGCTTTCTCTTTGAAATGGTGGAACTGATTTTTTTTGGCTTTCTCAACTATTCTCTCCTGCCTGTATGCGCGGTAAACACGTTCACCATTTTCAATACATTTGAGAAGCCGTACAGCAACCTCTTTGTCAACAGCCAGTTTTGTCAGTAAATTGTGAAGTGGAACGGGAACACTGACCGTCACTATGTATGGGTTCTGACGTTCGATCACATAGTCCAACAACATTTCTACATTGTGGTTGAACGAGTGACGACGAGTGGCGCTCAGCAAATGCAGAAGATGACATTCTGTGTGATCAATCGGCTTGTTGGTGGTTAGAAGATTGAGGAGGTTGGTGATGGACCCTATCTCATGTAACAAAAGCTCAAATTCTGCTACTGCACCAGCATTGCGTGTCTCTCCTACAACATAGTGACCTCCTGGACCCTTCGATACTCTCTGAATAGTCTGCTCAACCTTCATATCACCTGCAACACTGCAAAACCAGCCTGGGCGGTCTCGAACAACTCATTGACCAATGGAAAAGCGCCGATAAAGCTCAGGATGTGTGAACTCCATTACCTTTATTTGTTCTAGGTACCATGAACCGTAACGCAAATAGTTAATGCAGTCATATTCAGCAAATATTTGCATGGAATCTTCAATGGTAGCTACATGCAGATTCCAGTTTCATTCTCTGTCAGAGACTACCGCATTTTTGACGATGGACACTAACTGCAACCAAACACCAAAGAATTGGCAAAGCTCAGACTTAGCCTCACATTCTTTCTGAAACTCAAGAAAGTCTTGATGCAACTGTTCCATCTGCCCGTTAATAACCTCAAACTGCTCTGGACAGCGTTCATTGGCAACAAGCATGTTTTGCAGTTCCTTCATCTGCTCCAGGACTGGGTATGAAGCCTTGCCCTTATGTTTCCAAAAAGCTTGCCACTCCAGTTTATGAATTACGTCCTCCACCATCAGCATACCAGTGAGGGCCCGTACATAATGACTGCCGTTCAACACTGTCTCTATCACACATGGTCCAAACACTCCACATTCGATCAATGCATCATCTAGGCCAGAGACTCGCAGAAGTTTGCCCTGACATCTAAGCAGAACACGGGTCCAATGGAAAAGGCCCATACATGGGTCGCTGAACTTGTTCGTCTCGTGTAGGTAAATGTCTGCTGCAAGAGCGAAAACACCCACATCACACCATATTGCCAGCGATTCCTGATTTAACTGTCTTCGCACACTCTGAAAACAAGTGAGGCAATGTCTGACTGTAGCACGCTCAGTGATGGGTCTTGGTATAACAGGTAGGAAGCCAACACGCATCATCGGCACCACAACAGAAGAAACAAGCGTATGAACGGCGGCCCAGATATGAGGATTTTCAATTTCTGAACCATTGCGCAGAACACTTATAGTGAATTCACGCTTTGTGGCTACATTCCGGGCAGTTTGTGTATCGAGCAACGTAGCCTGCTTAGTTTCAGGATGCAGCAACATATCTTGTGATAAGGCTGGTCTAACTATTGGCTTGATATGGGGAGGTACCTCTTGACATGGTAGCTTTGTCTTCAGAATTGGATGTGCACGGCTTATTCCTGTATTGGACACTGGGGGTTTGGCCTATTCACTGTGGCATCTTGAAATATCACTAGGGCAGCATAATGTGAACCTTCGGTACCAGATATTGATGATTTGTCAGCATAGTCCGAGTTGCCCATTCCAGCCATAATGTAGTCCTCCTTGGTGAAAGTACTGGGTATTGGGGTTTCTCCATCTTCTGAGCATTTCACGGCATAGCTAGCAAGAAGACTGCGGGCAGATCTAATGGTTTGATAACTTGAACATTTACCAATTCTGTTGAAAGCAGTGAGAAGGCTCCTGCTGCGATCTCTTTCATAAATTGCGTGGCCAAGCATCATATGCAATGGTGTTCGCGTCAAGCCACTATGACTGATGTACACAAGCATCTGGAATAGGCAGTGTAGCTGTGTACTCTTATAGTCTCTCAACCAGGTTTCTGTTTGTTCTTGTGGAGGAGGATCTGCCTGTGTTGGTAAAGGACAGTGTAATAACTGTTCCTCTGCCTCCTCATGTACCTCATATTCAAGAGGCTGTAGAAGCTTCTCAATGTCATGCGCACTGCTTTGAAAAAGCTTGTACTTAGGGACCTTAAAAAGAGCTGACAAAAACGTGAGAAGCTGTCCTGGAATTCTTGTTCTTTCCCATGAAGACTTGAGGTCAGTACTGTCGCAAAAACTTGTAGGCCAAAATCAACGTCCTTGAGAACTTTTCTTAACTGGGTACAAGCTTCCTGCATAATGTCCTGATTCTTAAGTTTGATCACTATGTCAGCAGCGCTTATATCAGATGAAAAAATGATGTCAGATTCGTTGACCCTACTATTGGGCGATATTGTGACCGAATGTCCATAGTGACTGATAATCAGCTGCTTCATATCACGGTTAAGGAATGTACTTGTAAGCACTTCACCTTCTTCTTACAAACTTAATGCAAACTCTACAATATCACTCATAGTGCAACATTCACCCTTTGCCAGAAGATTGTCAATATAAGGCAGGGTGCGATTTAAGAGTACACGCTTGATGTTGTTAATATCCGGTTTGATATGATCAGTAGATTTAATGTTACGGACAAATTTTCGTAGGTAGCTCTGAAGACATGTGTTGTGGCAGTATAAGTCTGCAGAGATGACTGACTTTATACATTCCTCGTGGTTGTTGCTCAGACGATCCGCCACTCTTGTGAAAACTTCATCCTGGAAGTATATTGCAGCGTTGACAAATTTCTCAGCACTACCATACTCACAGATTCTGTATTTGTCCCGGTTCCTCTTGTGTTCTACATTACCACATATTACACAAATCAAAGTTCTGGGATCTTTCGGACAGCTAGGGGGTGGACATGGTAAAATGCTACGGCGAAGGGATATCTGAAACTAACACTTGTATGCGCCCCATTGTCTGTCTCACACTCCATTGGTTCTTCCGATATTTTTTCCTCAATAGCCTTCAGCTTGCCGGAATGTGTGTACGACTTATAACACTTATTGGTATTGTGGTAAGAAAACATACCATTTTGATCATCCGTCTTGTCATCCAAACGTTTGATGCGCTTTGTAACAATATCATTCCTTAGTGCAGCAGCTCTCTTTACCCTCGCACGCCCCGTTTCTTCACTGGTAAGAGGTAATTTGTTATCTTCCTGGCAGATGATGCATAAACTGGGATGCAGCCCGTCTTCCTCTGCCACCAAGGGGACCAAACTTGTGCTTTTTGGAGAAGATAATTTAGATTCCATAGTAACCAACTGCTGAGTTAGTTAATAGTGTCCACAAATACACTAGCTCTTAAAACCTTGCATAGAGTGATTTGACTCTAACAAATGTTCTCGTTCGTTATTCTTCCTTTTTTATAATAGTATTTTAATTGTTTTTATTTCACACGTGATTAACAATATAATCCAAATAAAACTGTGATTACTATAGCATATAATTCTAATTTCTAAGTTCTTTCTGCATTCATTGTCTAAAATCAACTGTTCCTAAATAATGAAAATTGCTAGAAAATCTGATGTCTGTATTGTCTGTATTATTTCAAAAAGAGATACTGCGTTGACATTTTCTCTGATAAACAGAGATTGTAGAAATGTAAACATTTAACACTAGCATCAGAGCAACAAAGCGAATTAATCAAACATGAGAACAAACTAAATAAACCAAAGTTTATCAAAATAACAGCCAGCATGCAGTGGTTAACAGACTCGTATTTCGCATTACCGTGACTTTTCCGCGTTTGTAAATAATATGATCGGATCAATGTTTTCAATCAAAAGCATTAATGAGCATAAAATTAAATGATAATCTATAAAGAAGAATGGTTTTATTGCATATTGTTATAGATTTTAATACAAATACCATATGCAAAAAAACATTTAACAATTTAAAACTGCATAAATAAGCGTTACATTTTAGTAAAATTGGAGCTGTCAATTCAGCAAATCAACGAATCTGAGAATCAAAGGACTGAGCGGCATTAAAGACAAAATGACCTTGTACATGCCGTTTTAAGGTCATACTGGCTTTGAAAAGATACATTGACAACATAAATTGATCCTAAACACTATATTTAGTCAGTATATATATTTATTATAAATGTATTTTGTTGTTACGGTTAAAAAAGTACAAATTGTATTATGTCAATCGCGGCCATCTTTGAATCGATTATAGCAAAAACGTGGCATGACGCCAGACAAGCACCTCGGTTTTTTGCATGTCTACTAACCCATAAACTCAATTCCACTGAGAAACGCCCTCAACTACATGTTGCAAACGGGTCCACATACCAGGTACAGGACTATAATGAATGTTTCCATATACACGCCTGTATAAGAACACGTCTCACATTTGCATATAATGCTTCCGTGGTTGGCGGCAAGCTTGCTAGCTATGGCATTGCCTTACCCGACTAGCGTACTCTGTTTGCCCAAAGGGTTTGTCTTGTAATGCTCATTTCCTCTGAATCAGGATTTCCATAGTATGTTGAGACAAGTCAGGTTGTTTCCTTAACAACTTTTATCATACAAGCTGTCTTATCGCCTAACAGTTTGATGGAGTTGCCTTCGTTAAGCATCTCAATAAATTTTCTTTCACATACCGATACCAAAATATCCAGCCAACGACAGCAAGTTGGTCGCGATATTTCTATTTTGGGCGGCAGATTTGCAAATGTTTATAACAGCTCTTTCTCTCACAGGTGAATTCATGATGACCAATAATAAAAGTTTAAGGACCAAAATAGTAATGCAATAACAAAACAAACACGTCAGTATCATCAGCTACCACAGAAGTGCCATTTGTTCTGCTTCTACAGCATCCATCAACCATTAGCCTAATCATTATAACAACAGCTTCTTCGTGGATTGTTTTATAATCAGCTCAATAGATTATGAAACCTTTATATATTTCAATTAATGTATCATGATCTTATGTAACGACCAAATTGTGTGATTGAGTGCACAAGAGAGATCAGCTGTTGTTTGTTGCAGTAACACCTAGTGAAACATTCTGTGGTGGAACAAACATGTCACTCGTTCGATCGACACCCTTGATAAATTGGATTGTCTATTCGACCTCGCCACACTCTTAGTGCTGAACTGCATGTATCGGAAAAACATTACGTAGGCATCACATTTATTCACGTTAGGTCTCAAATAAGACTTAGATTAGTCAATATAGTCATGTATCTTTCCTTCCAAGGGCCAGTGAATGACACACAGGACAGCATATCAATCAATTAATGAACATGTGATCTGGCTTCAAATGTGCCGCTCAGTCACTCCTACTTTAAATTGATTCTTCAGCACCTATTTGGTTATTTTCCTAATCGGAGATCCCCTGCTTCAGTAAACATAGTAATTGGTACTTGCGCAAATACATGGTTTAGTAAATGTTTAATGTTAATTTTCCTAGAAGTAGTTTGTAAGCCAATCTCTCTTGAATAAATCAGATTGATGTAATACACTTTGGTATCTGCAACATAAATGTGCTTTCTAGACACAACCTGGGTTTCCACGTTGATTTTGACCCCAACAAAATGTTCGGCCATGAGTTTTCAAAAGCCATCATTTAAGTTTTTCCAATATTGTTTGCTTGGTCAACATTAACAGACGTTGATGCTATTGTTCCAGTCACAATGTGAGTGGATGCTTGCTGGATCAATACATTATGTCAACTTTCTGGAGAAACTTGCTCTTTCCTCAGTATCTGCATTAATCATCGCCCGCTTTTCTTCAATGTGTTGTCCACTAATAAAATTGACACTGCTCATTTCTCTCAGATCTTCTTCTATCTTGGTTCAAATATGCAGACTCAAACACAAAACCCTGAGAGTTTCAGGTTGAAGTGTTGAACCTATTTATTTCCTTCTTGTAATGGCTATATCTCATAAAAGTTGTTTCTATGAACGTGTCGCTCCGTATGGCATTCAATACCCCACGGAAGATGTCTCATGACATGCTCACCCATAAAGAACTTGTCATGTGCAATTTCAGGCATTTACTCCATTAATGTTAGATAATAGAGGCCGTATCTCGAGTAGTTTGGATGAGAAGCGGCAAGAGGTATGGTAACATGAGCTAAATCTATGCCAAGTGCAGCGGCCAATCACCTTCTCTTTCTGCTCATACATGCATCATCATAAGAAACAATGTTTTTATCAAACAATCAACTGACAATTTAGACGTACGACTTGCAGATGCTTTGCTGTTAAGATACATTTCTAGATCATTAAATGTCTTAAAATTATTCTTAGTGAATAACTTGCGAAATAATTCACTATTCGTAAAGCCCGTACAGTTTGTGGAAATATCTACATCCAGGAGTTTGGGGATCTTCCAACCCACGATTTGCCATAAGCGTTCCAACTGACCACACAAGTAATATTTAAACACGTTTCACTCATCAAATGGAAGTAATCTGTGTTACTATATGTATTAGGAACATAATTAAGAATTATAATTAATTTATTTGCTAAGTCCATGATTACCCGATGTAAATCGAACGGGAGTTAATCATTTGTGCTCAATCAATATGTGCACCTAGTGTATTATGCAGTACTTTTACATGTTAATTATGGTAACTTAGTTTCCTGGTCTGTACATTTACATTTAAGGGCTTATAGAGGATAATATTAAATTGATAAAATACAATTAAAAATACATTTATTTTACATTGTATAGCATGAAATATTGATTGAAGGTAGTCGAATGGAATTTTTACTGCAATTATTTGCATAAGCGACCATATTTGCAGCCATCTTGCGTATACTCTGGAATTTTATTTCGATTGATTCACTTTCAAAACATGAACCATGCTAACATCATTCTATTTTAGGCTGAACAGATCAAAAATATTCATGATTATATCACCATTTACGTAAAAATGCTGAAAACGGCGGCCATATTGGACGCCATGTTGGATTTCTCAAAATCCCTAAAGATACCAGCCCGGCATCATTTAGATTATTGATCAGTAGCATGTTCCCTAACAAAAAACACTTTAACATTTAATATACACTTAAATGTCGGGTATATGTCATTTTCTGCCGGACTATGTCTTCCAATACAATTAATAAGTTGTATAAGCAAACCGATGCAATCAGAATAAAGTGTTCTTGCGAAGCCGCTATATTTTTATTTTTTTAATTTGCCTAGTCGCAATCTTTGTTATACGCACAATTATTGATGCAACTTGTCAAAATTGCAACAATAATTGTGAACGAACATCATTTTTTTTCAGTGTAAAGAGTGCGATTCAAACGTTCAATATATGTTACAATTTAGTAAAATTGTGTACATGTTTCACATTGTTCACACGCCATACATATATGCAATTCATATAGACATTATCCCAACTTTGTCAGACAACACCCGATATAAGTCATGGATACACATGTTTCATATTTTACTAGGCGCGAGAAAGTGGCAAAACTGTCCGCCATTCGTCTCAGTGTAAACTCACAGACCCAGATCTTCAGGACATCTTCACAACACTGACTAGCCTACTGAGTGACCCAACGTGTCTAGCCAATGACGTCAACGCTCGAGAAGCTGTAAGGAAACTAGCTGAGGTATACTTTACTCTTAAATGACACTATAAAGAAGTGAAGTCCAGCTGCTAGAGCAGTATTGCATTCTCATTATAAAAAAAATAGTTTGTCATTTATTTAAGGCAATTGACCGATTGCAAAACAGTACGAAACAGCACAATACGAAACAACATGCAAAAATAGAAGAATAAACGCTTTGAAACGGTCAATGCAAATCATTAGGGGGGGTTAAACCGGTCTAAGAGCGCTCAACGTAACACTTGTCCCAGGAATATTCATGATACATATAAGTATAAATAAAATGTAACCACAAAGCATTGCAACTCCAATTGAAAAATTATAAAAGGGAATTAAAACGCATTCAATTTAATTACCGTTTGATTACTCAATGGTAGGAAGGAGACCAGAGCAACAGAGTAACAATTTTTTTAGCAACGATGAAATGAAATTTCGATTAAGTGTCAACTATATCCCTTCTTTTAAGAAACAGAAAACAAACTAATGCAGTTATGCGCGTTGCTTATTTCCAGATTAGCAAAAGAAAGGTCGATCTAAAATGGTTTACAAAAACGTATGTATAATGTTGTAGGTCTACTGAAACTTAATGATCTTATCATATTCTCTGTATTGAATTCATTTAACATACAGTGAATGTACAAAGACTAATGAAGGAATATAAATAAAATTAAGGCTACTAATATATACTTTTGCATATACAACTTAATGTATTTAAATGGATCCGCTTCCATCTCGGTCACTACTGAGCGTATCCTTATTTTTTTTATATGTAGTACAGGTAGAGTTTGTCACCAACATTAAAATTAAATACAATTTAACAATCGTGGAATTTCCAAAGAACGTCGCCAAATCCTGATCCACGAGTATGAACGCGATCGTCTTCGCGGGTGAACATTTTAACGTCGATTAAATATTGTAGACTGTTTTTCACATACGCCTTATTACCTAATCACTACTGTTGTAGTAGACTGTATTATATGTTTGATTTATTTGTCGCGGTTTATGAACAAAACAATGGTTAAGAAGATATTTGAACATGCACATGTGTATGTCCATCTCGCAAATTTCTTGAAAAGCAATGCGTGCTGACATGTTTTGTTAAATGCAATTATTAAAGATATATATTATTGATTTAAAAAATAATTCGCATCAGAAATTCAAAACAAGGCGAAATGTTAGTACTGTTATTGTTTGATATGTAATATACTTATGTTGCCGTATTTGTTACATAACAAACAAGTACGAGTTTAAATGTAGAAGTGAACATGTGTACTTAATATTCTGTTCATTGTAATGATTGTTCTTCACTAGTAAATTTAAACTTATCGATTTTTCCGCAAAAAGATGTATAATACTTCATCATACAGTTGTACATACTAGATTTATGTAACAGTTGTTGATTATAAATATACGTGTGTCGCATTTCAAACTTATGTTTGTTTCAAATGCAGCTGGAAAAGGACGCGTTGAAGATAACCACGGAGGAAATGATTCATCTACTAGTGGCGGCTCAAGATACACTTCAGAAAGTTGAAGATATTGCCGATAAATCTCTGGATGAGATGAAAATGTACCTTGAACAATGTAAGAAGGATATCAATACACACTTGGACAAATGTAAACAGGACCTTGATGACCATACTGCCCAATGTACAAGTACTATATATGAACGTGTCAGCAAGACTGTGGAATCGACCTATACAAAATCTCGTGACGGTAAGTCAGACTTCTAATAACAAAATCAATAGCTCCACATTAATAATGTGACAATTCATCAAGAAATGGGAACTAGATACTCATTTTCAGTTTCTGTAGTTAGTAAATCGCGTGTTCATCGACAAGCCATTTTCACATATGCTGGTATGTTTGATCATACCTTGAATAATAACTGATTTTTGAGCGATAATGAAAATGTGCAAACATACTTGCATTCTATCAAGGGTTTTCTTCTAGTTTTATTTGAAGTATACAGTACCGCACCTGCAATAAACAACAGTTTTTAGCACTTCCTTAAAGTGATATTATGGGCATCTAGCAGTTTATAGGTGTCTATCGCAACCGTTGTTTATTTTTGGTGTTTTCACTTCATATACACTTATATTTGTTGATGCAGCATCAACATACTAAAACAATATCCCGGAAAGAGAAAAATAATGCATTTGAATATCAACCGTACTTTCGTTTGACAACTGATCATGCATGTACGTTGTGAACCTAAATTTAGTTTAAGTGCAGATTCGTTCATACGACACAAAGACACAATTTTGTTTTACGCATCATTTCGGCTTAGAGGACTGGGTGAGTCACGTAAGAATATCGAATATAAAATATATTTTTCTAAACAACTGGTAGCAAGATGAGTTGCAGATAATTGGTCAGTAACCACATTGTAACTAACTCTTTTGACCTGTTAATTCTTTTCAACTTAATTCAACAGTAAAAATGCCCATAATATCACTTTAAGTTCCCAATTGAAGTTTTACATTTGTTTAACCGACAACACATTTCAACATTTTGTTAATTTCTCTATCCATTTCTATAATTTAAATCTAAGTAAATACAACGTTTAAATACTTTTTTCTGAACTTAAATAATAAAAAAACACAAAACCAATTTCCCAATTTTATTCACAATATTTTCCGTTCCTTAATGATAAAAATGTACTGACCTATCCCTGGGACATTTTTGAGATTCTTCAAATGCGCAAACAAATTGCGTGTTTGACCGATTCAGCGAAAGATTGTATAAGCGGCATTACAAAAGGTAAAACCTTCCCGAATATTATAAAGGCAAGTGCACGTGTAGTTTTTTTGTAACGATCGATATCTTTGGTTAACAATTCCCAATCTTCCAATATTTAACGGCCATTAAAAATGTGTGGGTTTTTTGTTCACTGATTTGTTTGCAAATAGTTTCGTACAATAAAATGAAGATTATCGAGAGAACGAATGACTATCACAAATTCTCATTGATTGATAAATCCGTTAACAACTTTTTAACTTGGGAATGGCTAGAAACAACCGCGGACAAACAAAGGGAAAGCATTAACACTTTCAGAATGGTTAACGCACATCGACTATCCAGGTAAAGCGAAGTGTCTCCCTTGCAAAGGCGTACTGCAGTTTTAGTACTAGTTCTTCTTAAATGCTTTGAACTTGTGCATCAACCGGAGGCTCATATAGCTGGTTGTTGGATTATTTTACTGTGGTTAAGTGTTGATAATTGAAAACTACTAAATTGCTAACTTTTTGAGAAAGTACATCGTTGGGCAAAATTAAAGGTCGTCAGCAATGTTCACTGCGATCGAGACAAATAAGACAAACAAACAATTCATTCCAATGAATAATATTAAATTTAAATCCTCAATATCCAAAGTAACATAAACGTTTTTTTTTAATAAATCTTATTGTAAAGTCAAGCGAGACACTATGTGTGTTTATTTGTATTTCTGTTTTAAAAGGTTTATCACCACGTTATGCACATCTATACCACTGATCGAATTTTGTTCATAATTTCACCGTAGAGTGGCCTTTGTGTGTAGATGCTTTCACAGAAAGCCATTGCGACTTCAAACAGAGTTGGCTGTACAATTGTCTATTTGTTAACTAGTATATATATATTGGAATTATCTAGAACAGCACATATCGGAGTTAAAATCATAAAAATCCGGTTTTATGGATGAACCTAAGTGCGTTTTTGCGAGTTTGGGGCAACATTTTAACAACTATAAACATACACACGTACAAGTTATTGTTGTGTTATTGAATTATTAGAATAAGTTAAATATTTATTTTTCAATAGCATTTTTTTACTTTACACGGCATTACAATTCACATAGTGTCACACACATTATACATATATCCAGTAAAACATAATAATCAAACCATGTTTGTACTGTTCAATGTTCTTATTACGAATAGTCTGAACTCCAGTTAACAAAGCACCGTCTTTACCAAGACACACGTTGTAAATTCATAATAAATATGTATTGTTTGTATCCAAAATGCCTTCTTCGTTGTTGTTGGGCACACGTTGTTTATGAATCCCAACTCGTACGAGGATATCTGACGTTTTTTCGTTTGTTAGTTGTCATTTCTTTTCTACATCTGCCATCTCGTTCATGACATAAGAGCCATATTTACATAGAAACCAATTTGAGTATGTCCGATTATATTCGCGAATCAATATTTAAGTCTATTGTCATTTGGCACCAACGCAGAAGCTCTAGTAACAATAATGCGGATTTCCCATCATCATTTTACACATGCACATTGGTTTGTTTCCTGTAAACAATATCGTTAAAAGTTTCAAACTATTACGATATTCTTTATGGTTCAATATAAAAGCAATGTTGGTGGAAAATGTGTCGTTCGAGGAACATTTTTTGACAGTTGGGAAAAATATAACTTAATGAAAGGGCCGATATTAAGCAGGTCTCAATGAAGTAAAGACAGATATTAAATAATAAAATACATTTAATATAATACGATAAGAAATATTATAATTTGAGTATTCTTTCTTAAACTTGAACCCATGATTTGCTCACCTCTAAAATGTAGTATTGTTAAATCATAATTTACATCACCATAATGATATGAAAATAACAAAGGTTCAAAATAAAGGTACTAAATGCTAATTTAAAAATGAATTAAAAATAACACGATAAGACCAATCCAAACTCATTGTATCCGCAGATAATTTGTTATGCCTTAAATTTACAGGTAGGAATTAGTGAAAATGTTTGTGTGCAGGCATACAATGTGCTTTAGGAGTTTTGATTTTGTATTTGTACGTATATACTTTCAACCGAACGCTATACAAACAAAATTGGCAAATACTCATACATGTATTGGCCAGAAGGTCATTGAATATGATGCTATATTCGCTAGTTGCATATACTTTTGTCCACCAAGAGACTGTTTAAGTTCACAAGAGCACGAAATTATCAATGTGAGCGTTTGTGATCACTTGTTGTCCATGCATTGCCAACATTTAACTTGAAAACAATCTATAGGCCCACTGTACCGCCAAATCTTCATGATAATTTGTCCGAACAAGTACCCAAATCTACGTTTGAAACTGGGTCTCTAGGGGTCGAAAAATATGCTACAAGGTCGAATTCACGCAAGATCTTGTGAACGCTCTAGCAGTTAACGTGTTTGCCCAATCGGTATTAAACATGCTTAGAATTTGTTTTTCAAATTTTATCTCGACTTAGTTCAAAAATGTTTATGTTTCATTGAAATCATAACGGTTAAGGAGCTTAGCATTTTTACTACCCGATTTCTGGCGTCCAGCGTCGTGCTGTGCCCAGTGTTCGATGTGTGTTGTTCTGCATCAACTTCTGGCCTGTTATCACTCTAGATTCTACACTTTTCTTCAAATGATCTTGGAATTTATGAAGAATGTTTTCTAGACAATCTTAAGCGAATCAAAAAACAAAGCTGCTAGGTCAAATCAGAGAAAAACACTGTTATAACTATATAGGCTACATTTATTTTTAAACTTGTGCAGAATGTTTTTAAAGAAAATATCTATGCTAAATTCAATCCGGATCGCGAGTATTTAAAGACAAAGTATCTACGTGAAATCTTTGACAATCTTGTAACAACCCTACGGACCACATTTGTATTTCAGTCATGACACTGGATAAGAATGATAAGCTTCACTTAATATCAATGGATTTGAAATCTGGACCATGTGCGTCCCGAAACCAGGTCACTCGGTCAAATCTTATTTAAAAAAAGTACCACTCTGTAAGCGACATTTAAGACTCAATTATAATGACACTGTCAGATTTGTATAAAGACAATAAATTGGTCGAGTTTGTTTCTATGTCGCTTTCTGTAAAAAAACAAGGTAATGAGGTCAAATGTTTAGAAAAAATATGTTACCATTTTAGAGGTCACATTAATGACACCATGTTCAAAACACTATGTAACTACTCTTGAGGCCACATAACCTAATCATTATTGATTAAAGTTAATAAGGAGGCTTACTTTTGCAATATATTGCCCAGTTCGAAACCTGGCCATATGCGAACATATATTGGGTCAAATTCTATAAAAATAAAATAAATTACCACTCTTTGGGCAACATTTTGAACTCGATTTCAATAAAACTTAGACAGATTGCTTATTTTGAATTTGTCTAGACTGGATTTATAATTGGGTTTAATGCATCCAAGTAAAATAAAAATACCACTCAAGAGATCCCATTTATTAGTCTTGATGTAATCTGGTCAGAATTATTTTTTAGATTAAGCTAGGCTACATTTGAAACATGATAACGTGATTAAACAAACTAGGTCACCCGATAAAATTTTATAAATACCTGTGTACCACTAAAGAGGCTACATTTAAAACTCAATCTGGTTGAAACCTGGTCAGAATATATAATTTAACAATATCTAGAATAAGTTAAAATGTGTCAAGTGCGATAACAAAAACTGGGTCAGGACATCAAATCGTAAAAAAAACACAATACCACGATGGAGGCAAAATTATAACTTAACATTCATGAAACCTGGTCAGAAAGGTTATCTTGATAAATTGTGGTGAAATTCAAATTCGTATCACATGCGTCTAGTAATTTCGTATCCATGTCAAAACTAAATACAAATCTGATTATTCTTGAGAAAATACTAATGAAATAATATTGATGCAACTTTATCAGATTGTTTATATTGACAATATTTAGGCTAAGTTTGAATCTTGGTCTGAATCCGAAGTCACCTGGTCAAATCTTTTAAGTCATATAAATCTTTTAGGGCCACATTTATTACCCTGTCTTTATAAAACTTTGTGAAGAATGTTTATCTTGATAATATGACAGACATGTTTGAATTAGTGTCAAGTGTGGGCAAAAGTAAGATGAAGAGATAAAATCTTGAATATTTTGGTGTCGGTAAATTCAGATGTGGTTGAAGGGTCATCATGGCCTCCTTGTTTCTAAGATTGGGGGAAATTAAACTTCTGAACAATCTAGAGTTCATATGTATTACCCATTCTTCAAGAAACGTGATCTGAATATGTGTTCTTATGATATCTGAGCCGAGTTTTAAGGTGTATAAAAAGGATATAGCGACCAAGGAGCCTTAATTCGCTAGATGTCACATCAATTAATCAGTTATAATGAATATTCTCAATGCACCATTGTCCCAATTATATCTCTTCTAACTTCGAAACTGTTTTTTCAGGTTAATATCATATTAACAAGGTAAAATTATTCAAAAAGCCAATGAACACTCTACAGGGAACGTGTATTTCCTTTTTATGAATCTTATTTAGAAACTTTCAATTATATATCGGCTAAGCTCTAGTCGGTAAAACAGTTGGTTTCATTAAACGAAAAGCGTATGGTCACACTCTAGGCCACATTGTATGCCCATTGTGTATAACATATGGTAATTACATTTGGCATACTTATATATCGGTCGAGTTTGAAACAACTACACAAGGGATCAAAAGAACGTGACTAGGCCGAATTGACCAAAACAAAATGTGAACAATCCTGAAGCATCATTTAATTCCCATGTTTTCAATAAACGCGATGAGCACAGTTATCCAGATGATATCTTAGCTGAGTTCAAAACTGTTTCAAGTAGGATTTTAAATTAGGTATATGGAAAATTAAAGAAAAGCTTGCAAATACTCGAGAGACCATGTTAATGGCCACTCTTCATGATGTTGGCCAAAACATTTGTCCCAGAGATGTCTAAACAGAATTTGAAACTGGATCATATGATATTTAAAAGTAGGTCACTGAAGCATATTTATTCAAAAGCTTGCGAACACAACATAAACCGCGGCTTCTGTCCGATCATCCTTAACCATGCAGAGAATAAATTGTCCTTATATCTTGACATAATTCCGTCAACAGGATGGAAGCCCATATTTTTTATTTTGTTTTATAAATGCTGTAATAGAGACAAGCAGATAAACTTCGTTTACCGTAAAACTAGACTATTTTTACTATAAACCATGTAACTCGAACAATTTTTAACGAATCAACTAAACACCGGTTGTTTTCGAAAGCTAATAAAATGATTTATCAGGAAAAATTTACATCAGAACCAATGATCCAGCACTATTTCGATACCAGCCCTCAGAAATTGACACTCACGGTACAAGATTTGTCGGACACAAGTGTGTCGAAATTAGCTTCAATTTCCGATCGTTTCAAACAGCAGAAACACAAAGAGTACATGACTGTTCGTCATGTAAACGGTTATTTCCCGTTCAATAAACATTAATGAATAGATAACAATACATTTTATAGTCATTAACACACCATCAAAAGTGTTTTTTCACTCCAATTTGTAAATAAACAAACAAGAGGTTTAATTTTTGAAGGAATTATCGGGAATCCTCTGACGTCATTCAATAAAGCATACATTTGCTACGGGTCTTTTTATTTGTTGGGCGGAATTTCCCGAGGATCTCCGTTAAAAGGTGAGTGAGAAATTGAATGAAACCGACCAATCGTATTTTGTGTTACAAAATGTTTGACGTCATCAAATGGTTTCCCAGAGTCAAAATGGAATTTTTCTGTTTAGATTTTGTACTCGCGGATCGAAAGACGCGATAAAATGGTGTTTACTATACTTTTTCGATAGCAATATGTATTGTAACCGATTGAAAAATGTCTAATTTGCATACAGATAATGTTTATCTACCGTTTAATGACTTGGTCATTGAGATTTAGCTCATTAAAGGTATCGACATGAAAAATCTCTATGTGGACGCAATTGTGTCCGACCAACACGATTTTGGAAATGGGTCAATTTTTCTGAGGGCTGGTATCGAAATACTGCTGAAACAATGGTACTTATGTTAATTTTTCCTGATAAATTATTTTATTAGCTTTCGAAAACAACCAGTGTGTAGTTGATTCGTTAAAAATTGTTTGAGTTATATGGTTTACAGTAAAGATAGTCTTTACTACTACTACTACTACTATTGCTACTACTACTACTACTACTACTACTACTACTACTACTACTACTACTACTACTACTACTACTAATACTTCTACTACTACGACTACTTCTTCTACTACTACCACTACTTCTTCTACTACAACTACTACTACTTCTACTACTACTACTTCTACTACTACAACTACTTCTGCTACTACTACTACTACTACTACTACTACTACTACTACTACTACTACTACTACTACTACTACTACTACTACTAATACTACTACTACTACTACTAATACTACTATTACTACTACTACTTCTACTACTACTACTACTACTACTACTACTACTACTACTCCTACTACTTCTTCTACTACTACTACTACTTCTACTACTACAACTAAAACTACTACTACCACTACTGCTACTACTACTACTACTACTACTACTGCAACTACAATTACTACTTCTAGAACTACTACTTCCACAATGATTACTACTACTTCTTCTACAACTTCTTCTAATTATACTAATTATTGTAAAAATATTTAAAATAATTATGGATAAGTAATGTACTGATTTCAGAACTGATCGACGGTATGAAGAAGCTATACAAGGACAAATTAAATCACGTGACCATATCTCCTTTTAATGACAATGTCGATGCACAATTACGAGCTGTTTATAGGCCGCCAAAAATGAGTAAAATGTGCATTGACAAGACGGAGTTTAAGAAAACAGGCAGACGGATTTTAAAGTACAAGGATGTGTTTTTAACAGATGGCAAAGTAAATCGAAGAATTTTTCTTCAAGGTGAGGCGGGGTCTGGAAAAACTACATTCTTAGCAAAGTTGGCCCTCGACTGGTGTGAACACACATTTGTTAATTTAGATTCCTCAAACAAAACTGATTCAAAAACAAGTCAGTTAGTCATATATGATCGAACGAAATTTAGCACATCCTCGGTAAATGCTGAACAATCGGTAATGACAAGTGCACCTTCTGCAACAACTGAAGAATCGCATGTTTCTTACCCATGTCATGTGGAGCCTTCAGACACCGATTTAGAAACAAATGAGTTAGTCATAGACGATTGTACCAAATCAAGCACATCCTCGGTCAATTCTGAAGAATCGGATATGTTTAGTGCATCCTCGCCATCTTCTGACGAATACATGTTTTGCAAATGGGATTCTTCAGCAGAATTATTTGCTGATTTAGACGTTCTACAAAGCTATGTGTTCGTTTTCCATATTACATTGAGATATGCTGTAAAACAGCTGGATGTAACTACAATGATTAAAGAACAAATAATAGACTCTATATATTACTCCCAGGAAGACCGTGAGAAGGCGTATAGACTACTGAATGAGATAATGAAACATGAACGTTTCTTGGTACTATTGGATGGTCTAGATGAGTGGACCGGGCCTGAAGATCAAAACAGCCTACCAACATTGGTAGCATTGCATAGCCAATGTGAAGTTTTAATTACAACACGACCTTGGAAATTGGCTGTCGGGAAAATTAGGCATTCGGAAATCGACGCATTGCTGCAACTGGAAGGAATAAATGAGCCCTTCGAGCTAAGCAGAATTATCCTGAGTCGATTGGTAGGTAAGGAAGAACTAACAAACAAATACTCAGCCTTTACGCATTACATTGCGAAACATAATCTCGGCAAGATACTGTCATCACCAATGATGATCAATACCATTGTCTGTTCATATGCAGAAGGAAAGGAACTCAAAGGTTCTAAGTGTGAAATTTACATCCACTTACTGGAAAGTCTGTTTAAGAAAGCAAACAGTGAAACGTCGGAATTTCAACAGCTCCCATTTCCGTGCTTTAAAGGGACTCAATACATACAGCCCAATATGGAACACGTGAATCGTCTTGCTGAAATGGCATTCCATTTGTTGTTTATTAATCCAAAGGAAACTTCAGTAGTGTTTAGCAATGCAGTGTTAAAACAATTCATGATGGATGGACGAGAACAAAAGGACTTTGCATTTAAATCAGGAATTTTATCAGCAAAACGAAACGCTTGTATATTGCGATCAGAATCATCATTTATGTTTATCCACATGAGTATGCAGGAATTCCTCGCTGCTTATCATATGGCCCGCAACAATATTCTTATTGATCGCGTCATTTCTGTCTATCTTAATCGTCACGAGGATGCATATCGCGAAATTGCACAGGTGTTTACATTCCTGTGTGGACTGGACATATCAGGTGCGGAAACGCTATCTAACATGATGGATGAACACGATGCTTTGAAACAAGGTTATCCTTATAATATGGAGTCTTTTCGTCAAATAAGTTTTCAAAACATTATACTAACAGGATACAGAGAAGCTATTGCAAACGGAAATATCGACATTTCCCTCAAACTCAGTCGCTTCGAATTCAATGAGTATGATCCCGACCTCCATGGGATTTTTACAAAAAACACTGCTAATGTAACTTCTTTGGAAGCTCACTTTAGAAATAAGAAGACCCTAGAAAACAGACAAGATTCAGCTGCTATTAACGTGTCTGCATCTCATATTGAATTTGACCTTACTTCGTGCCGAAGGCTGAAGCAATTACAGCTATTTGGGTGTGACATATTTCTTACGGGTAAGTATACAAATAGATACGTGTTTATCAAATGTGTATTCATTGTGTATAATGCACAAGGTAAACACAAGGTAAACATTAATGTTCGTAGTCACCGTTCTTTTCTGATTTAACTACATGATATAAATATATCTGATTTAACTACATGATATAAATATATTTTCTATACGTAGAATTACTAGCATACTTTGAAAACCGACGCCTGGGCCGTAATTGAATTATTGATAGAACGCAAAACCTTTTAAAATAAATGTGTTACTAAAACTGAATGCATTAAAAATGAAAATAATACAGGAGTTAAATACTTAAGGTACGGTAATGAAAAAGATAATAGATTGATTTTCGGTTCACAAACATTTATTTGTCCTTAATACACGGCAGTTAAGCACTTCGGTGGGTTTGAACAAGGTCCTTGAGTCAGGAATTGGAAAGAAATTAAAACAGTGTACATATAGTGAACTAGAATAAATATAGCATGTTATACTGAACTCGATGACCGTTGTTTCTAATTAAAATATACTCACAAATAATGTCCTAATGGTAACAACTGGCCAGGCCCCGGGGCTCACGTGATTTAAATCTATTTATATAACATAGACAAATTACTTTTTTTGAAACTAATAATCTGAAATCACAAGGCTCAGATGATAGATATTTGGTGTTTAGCATTACCTAGTGTTCATCTGCAAGTAATGTTTAAATCATGCCCCAGTGGTAAACAATGTCTACGACAAGATTTATATAGCTTTATAAAGTTAACAATCTTAAAAATATTCTTTTCGGAAACTTCAAAGATCATGGGTTTACAATTTGATCCGTACAATTGTCTAGTGTTCCTCTATAAAATTTGTTCCAACATGCCGATAGGAAAAAAGTGGCCATAATACAAGTTTCAGATGATTTATGTATAATTATATAGAACACAGCTTAAACAAATCTTTTCTGATAAGCACAAACCCCAGAACTTTCTTATTTAATATAAATTAGCAGAAATTGGTCTTGTACAATGAGTGTGCAAATCATTCACAGGAGCCAAAAGTGGCCACGTCCATTCCACATACAAGCATTCCACAACAAAACTTTTTTACACACATATACATCCATTCGAATCAAATGTCATAGTTCTTAATCGAATGTCTCGATGTGAGGTAGAAGACAAAGGTGTAATCTTTCAGAGTTGTTAAATCGTCAAAGAAAGAAGCAGAATCAGCAATAGCGAATTCTGTATTCAATAACTGTTCGAAATTTGTTGTACTATACCAGTCAATAACAAGTTTTGCCAGAAAGGTGGACTTCCCTACCCCTGCTTCGCCTTGTATAAAAATCTGTCTATTTACTTGATCGTCATTTTTGACCACGTTTTTGTATTTTGTAATTTGTGTTCCAGTTTTCTGGAAGGATCCTTTGTGTATTATCATCTGTTGTATATTTGGTGTCACAAACATACGACCTATTTTTTCTGAACGCATTCATTTAATGGCGAAATTGTCATGAGATTGAGTGTTCTCGTGTAAATCTTCACCAAATGCCGTATCAACTCTGAAATCATGCAAAGCAATTTGCATCAATTCGGAGAAATAAAAAACATATCAACATGTATGATATGATACTTTATATTGACACATTCTCGTTATATGTGTTTTTTCACGCCGTGTGTAAATTTAACATGTTTGTACTGTAACAATTAAACGAGACAGCATATCCGTGTTTAATCGATGCCTGCCTTATTTAGTGTACTCGCTTAACTTGCATTACATGGAATAACACGATGTTTAAGGTAAACATACATGTGAATGTAGGAACAAAAAATGTTCATTCTAATGCAATGTCAGAGCTTACATGGTAAAACTCTAGTCAAAGAGGAACTGTGCGTACATGCTTTTGCCTAAACAAAAATATTATGGCATAATCCGTTGCGTGTAGTCATGTTTATTATTAAAATGATTTATGATTAGTGGTTATTAATTACGCTGAGACACACGTGTTGACCTATAATAAAACTCTCAACTGTACGTGGTTGCAAAGCGAATTATTAAAGAACGTGAACACATTGAAAGATAAGTCTACTACAGTGAGTTAAATTAAGTTGTTGAATCGATATATTATCGGGAGATGGTATAGCGATATCATATAGTAAGACCCTATTGCTATATCATATAGTGACATCATACACCGATAGTATAAAGTGATTTCATATAGCGATATAATATAGTTTAAAGTAAATTGCGGCTACTATTTAACCTCACAAAACTTGCATAGTGTTTTCTGATGTTTCCACTTGGTAAATAAATATAAAGTTAGCATTTCAGTGTTTAACTTGTGTTAATTTTGTATTTTTTTATTTTGAACTCATGATGTATGTTTTTAATTGTGTTAAAATCAACGGAGATTCATTTACACTCGACCTACCTATGTGTTTATCATCAGAATACAATACACCCGAATGCATTACTGTTTTCGCGGTGAAATAATGTTCTAAACGCAAATACAAACGAAACGCAAAACATACCCGACATTTTTATCCCATCAAATGACAAAAGCGCTATAGTTAATTGCAACGCCTCATCATAAAGACCATGGCATTTCAGACGTTTAGTTAAATAGTGCTAGCTCAAAAATGCAGTAAACATAACCATATTTGGAAATGTAAAATACAGATGTAAAGTAAAATCGTAATTAATGAAAAATAATTCGTTCGCTCTGCCTGTTTTGTTTTGCCATTTATTTACATATTGTCATACTATGTTGCACATAACTACAGCTTTAAAACATAGAGAGTACAAACTGAGTATCTGAGTTTAA